>NW_014577701.1:75358-85581 GCF_000485595.1 Priapulus caudatus
ACAGACAGACAATACTGCTGTACGGCCGAACGGACGGAGTAGTACGGTACGAGACAGAGCAAACCGACAATTTATTAGTACTATTGTCTACTGTTATTACGTCGTGTGGCGTGCAGGGTCTGCTTTCTTTCCCTTGTCTCTCTCTCTCTCTCTCTCTCTCTCGCCCGCTCTCTCTCTCTCTCTTTCTCTTTCGCTCGCTCTCGCTTTCGCGCTCTCTCTCGCTGTTGCTCTCACTCCCTCGCGCTCTCTCGCTCACTCCCTCGCTCTCTCTCGCTCACTCGCTCGAGCTCGCTCTCGCGTGCTTTCGCGCTATCTTCCCCCTTCTTCTCTCATTTTCTCTCGTTCTTGTCCTCTTCCTCTCTCTCCCTCTCTCTCTTGCTCCTTCTCGCTCTCCCTCTTCTTTCTCTCTCGTTCTTACTCCGTTCCTCTTCCCTTTCTCCCCTGTTACCCCCTCCTTCTAACTCTCTATTCATTCTCCTGCTCTGTATCCCCCTCCCCTCCTCGCCCCTCTCCCCCGCCTCCTGCTACTCTCCCTCGCCCCTCTCCCCCGCCTCATGCGACTCCCCCCTCGCCCTTCTCCCCCGCCTCCTGCTACTCCCCCTCACCCTCCCCGTAACCTACACGCAAAGTTAGACTGCTCCTTACCTCTCCGCCAGGCATGTCTAACAACGTGTACATAGACGAGCTGGGAAACAGGGAGCCCAACTACGTGCTGGACAACCTCCAAAATGGCCGCTACGTCACTGTCGCCACCTTCCACCAGGTCGATCACGAGGTCACCTTCTTAGATGACGTCACGATCGAGTATTCTGGCGGAGTGTACACGGCACCTCGCGGCCATCCGGCATGCGGCTGGCAGAACGAATTCTGTGACGTCGAATCCGGTATATATTATATCAAGAGCTAATAATACCTTATTATACCAATTACTACCTAATTACCTTATTACCGGTATTATTAGCTCTTGATTATATATATATATATTTATTTATATTATATATATATAGTATATATCAAGAGCGTAAGTATGCAGTATAGAGCATACTTAATACGCTCATGTATACCTATATATGGAATTAAAACGCACGGACACCGATGCTAAAATTATTTTAACCGTTTTTATTCTGGTGTCATTGTATAGCCTGATAAAGAGAGATACTCTCGAAATCTTGCTGATTAAAATTTGACACGTTATTCTATATATATCTATATATATATATATATATATATAACAAGGGCCAGTAGCCTAATCTCACAAATACATCTCACATACGCCGTTACATGCCTACATACGGGCGCGCCCACACACAAGCGCGGATGTATGCACGCACACGCATATGCGCACACCTACAAGAACGCACGCACACACACACACACACGCACACACACACACACACACACACAAACACAAACACACACACAAACACACACACACACACATACACACACACACACACACACACACACACACACACACACACACACGTATGGTCGTTTAGGTTAGGGCGGATTCGGCACGCAGCACACGCACGCACGCACACCACCACGCGACACACAATCAACACACACGACACACACATACACAGCACACAGACACAAATGGTCTTTCCTCTGCCGCACCCACCACACAAGACAGGCAGCACGAACGGGCACACACACGACACACACACACGACGACACACAGGCCACCTTGTGACACGCCACGCACGCATCCGCACCGGCCACAAACCCTGACCGACAAACTGGTCCGTATTGGCTGCGCTAATGTGTCGTTTGTTGCGGATGGTGGCTCGCTGCTAGTCTCGCGCACTGTTTTGCAGGACTACGTTAACATCGGCATCCGAGTAGGCCATCGGTGCGCGCGTCATCAGTTCATCGTCATCGTTCCCCGTCGGCTGCTTTTTTCTATTTCCAGGTACGACGCCGTATAGACATCACTTTTCCCTCGCCCGTAGCTCTTTAAGGGTTTCCCGCCCATTATTGTAATTACATATATATAGATATATATAAGTGACGGATAAAGTTATAGCGACGACGTAGTCAATTTTGAGCTCTGTTTATTGCAGTACAGAACGAACTGGTTCGTGCGGGGGGTCGAAGAGCTGCCACACTCATCAGTGCCTAACACAGAGTGAGTCTATTTAGAACATACCCGAGCAGTTATAAAACATCATGGCATAATTGTGTCTCATTGTTCGTATTCATACGGGGCGCGTTCTAAAAGAAATACATAGATACTCAATTAGCGCGGTTATGGTCGTGACGCTGCGGCGCAGGCGCTAAAATCGAAATGTCGAGTTGTAGCGTTGACATAACGTTCCTTAATCAGACTTTATCTTTATGGTGCATTTACATAACAAGTTCGTTTCTCTTGTTCAGGTGCCGGCGGTCTCAGGTTTGCACAAATTGTAAGACTTCTCTTGTAAGGCAATAGTTCATGTTCTTCGTAGTGTTTCGAGTATGGTGGTCGCTTGTGCTTAGTTTAATGCTTCATTAATTCGGTATCTAAGTTGTTGTCTTACAAGCTTCCAATATGTTTACTAATTTCTGTGAGTTCCGTTTAATGGCGTGGTGAAGGATGCCTTATGGTTCGGCCTAGTCTTGCATTGAAGAGGTATGCTGTTAGTCCGACGTAATGTTTCTGGTCTATGTTCTTTCGGCTTGTCACTGTTGCTTCGGTATACTATGTCTTTAGGGCAAGGCAGTTTTCATCCAGGCGGGCACGTTACGCTTTTGTTGCGGGCAGTTGCATTTTTCTGTTTATCTACCGTTTCCGTTGTTGATCTGCAGATTCTTCTGTTGTTTCCCTGTCCTATTATATTTTTCACGTTCGGCCGATGCAGCTGGTAACGAATCTTATTAAGCATTGATCCTTATTAAAATATTGTAAGAGTTTGTTTTCTGGAGAAGCAACTTATTTACGAATTTGTAAAAATTCCTTTCGCGGACGGTTGTTTCAACATTTTCGGCGGTATGGTGGGGTTGTAAGCCAAATGATATGAGCGCGCCTCATGTTTCTTGCTTCCTGGTTGGCGTGGCTTGTATGTTTCGTAGCGGAGCTTGTAGTTATAGCCGTTGTCGTTTAATGCTTGTTGATATGTGGGCGCCGCTTTTTCAAAAATTTCCTCGCTGGAGGATATCTCGGAGAGTCGCTTGTTAATGCCAATTGGGATATTCTTCAGAACGGCCGGTGGGTGGTTAGAATTGATGTTAACATACTGCAATTTGTTGTTTGGTTTCATGTACGGCTTGTATTGTTCCGAGCTCAAATCAAGTGTCACATCCAAAAAATTTACAATACTTTTGTTCGCTTCGATCGTTATTCGTAGACCATTATCCCGGAAAGTTTTGCAAATGTCTTTCTTTGCGTTTTCGATTTCTTTTGGTGTTTTGTTTAGAATTCCGAGGCCGTCGTCTCTGTATAGACCCAGCGAATTCCCATACTTCGGTTGTAGTAGGGACAGCATGTAGCAGACCACCAGTTCACAGGATTCTGTTCCGTCAAAAGATACCATTCCGGTATCAAATCCGCTTTCGTTGTTTCTCTTTATCCAAGGTTCTCCGTTGTTAAATAATAATGCGCGCTTGGTGTGAACAATTATGTCTTTCTCGTGCTCTTGGATTTTAGTGTAGTTGCTTGCGTAGTCGACCGCTTTTGTCAGAAGGCTCTCGGTAATTGAAGAGTAAAAATCTATTATGTCGAAGTTGATGAATTTCGCGGATTGTTTGTTGGGGAAACTTCTATATCATTTGAGTACTTCACGGGTGCTCTTCTAGAGGTTTAGTCCTGTAGATTCGACAACGTTCTTAACTAGTCTCTCTGTTATAATCTTGCTAATGTGAGCTATTTCGGATTTTGTCGGTGTGATAAGTCTGCAGCTGGGTTTATTCTTGAAGTCGGGTTTGTGATCTTTCAGAGTTATGCACGCTTCCTTCTCTGCTATGCGTTTGATTCGGTCGTCCAGGTTGACACGCTCAGCTATTACTTTCGCATCTTGATTGAGTGAAGGTACTTTATTATTGCCCGCTTTCTTACATGTTTTTGTCATGTTTGATTCTAAAAGTTTGTTATACTCCTCTTTATCCATCGCATAGTAGTTATTTGTTTTGTCGGCTTTCACTGTCACTTTTTCGGCGTTCTTCGTTGCTTTTAGATCTCGGGATAGCTTTGCTTGGAAGTCGTTTCGTTTAGCCTCGAACTCTACATTTTCTACATTCTCTACATTCTGTATTCCTCAAACTGTTTTAATTCCTCGATCACAGGTGATGACTTGTTGCTCTTAAATCCGATAGTTTCTCGTTGTGTTTCTGTTTTGGGATTGAGAAAAAAGAAGGCTTTCCAGCGCATACGTTTAAAAAAATGTTCCGTTTGTTCGACCAGTCGTTTGAGATATGACGTTTTCGGTGCTGCCGGGATGTTCTTCGTAGAATAGTCAAAAGATATCCGATCCATCTTGATGCACGATTCCAATAAAGTGCTCTACAATGAAGGAGCAGTGTAGATTCCAATGGTTGTTTATGAACTCGTGTGTCGAGAGTGCTCAATACTACCATGAGTAGAGCAAATATAGATAAAGTTATACGGACACGGTAGTAATTTTGGCTCTGTTTATTGCATACTCTCTTTTTATTAAGGAACGTTATGTGAACTCTTACAATGAATTCAGTTTAGCGCCAGCGCGCAGCAGTCACCGACAATGACGCGCTAATTATATATTAATGCCTGTTGTTGGGGGCACTATGTCTATGCTCTCATAGTGTTGGCTGAGCGGAAGGTATAGTCCCGAGCGGAATAGCGAGGGCATATTCCTTCCCCAAAGGCAACCACTATGACAGCAAAGTGCCTGCCCAACAACAGGCAATAATTATTTTTAGTGGCATCACATGACTATGGCAATCTACTTTTGCATAGCATTATACCTACTTTCTTATACTTCCCTAATTTTGCCGGTGCGTTCGATGTCATACAAAACGGCTCGACACAAACACAACCGCCATTAATTCGAAACTCTTAGCGTGCGCCCAGACGTCAGGAGATTCGTGAACGTAAACACAATGGACGTTTATAACATAAGCAATGCGATGCGCGCAGCAATAGGTAGCCCCGCCTCAGGCGGCCTACTCCAATAGAATTAAGAACGATTTATCACCGTGATTGCACTTAATATAGTATCTATTGATTATCTTTAGAACGCGCGACGTATACAATACGAACAATAGATACACATTATCGCATGTTTTTATCGCTCGGATCGATGTTCTACTAGATCACTGACTGTAATTTCAGGCACTGTCGAGATGTGCGCATCTTCCCTCTGCTCTCCGCCCCAACGAAAACAGTACTGTATGCAATAAACAGAGTTCAAAAGAATTCTACCGTGTCACGATTATAACTTATCTATACTTTGCTCTAGATCATGTAGTATTGAGCATCTCCGAGGACACGAGTTCATAAACAACGTCACTTGGAAATCTAAATAAATTAAATAAATAAACTTATATATATATATAATATAGTATATATATTAGGCCAATTACTATTATCTATATAAGATGTTCTCAATTATTAGCATGACCTCAACGCTACTCCGCTTGTTGTTTCTGTCGAATATGTACCGTAGCCTATGCGTTCGCTTCGCGGTTGTCACAATTGCGTATCCCGTTGCGTTAACGAAACCAGTGTGTGTTTGCGTTGTTGCCTCGGTATTGCGTTGTCTTCGCTTACTGTACTCGCCAGACCCTTTGCGCTTGTGTTGTTACGGTTGCGTTCTCCGCGTTCGTCTGTTGTGGGCAGGCTGCTCTGCTGGCCGTCCCCCAAAAACCGCATCCGAGGTATGACAATATGCAAATGTAATGAGCCCTTAAATGTATGGCCTTATGTTGTTGCGTTGCGTTGTTACGGTTGCGGGTTGTTGCCGGTCTGGCGGTGTTTGTGTGTAGCTGTTGTTACGCTTGTTGGCTCGCGTTGCGGTTGTTGCGAGTTGCATGTTGGACCCCCCTTGGCGATTGCTGGCTTGCGTTGCTTCGCGTTGTGTTGTTGCTTGTGGCTAATTGCGTTGTAGCGATTTGCGTGTTGCGTGCGGTATTGGCGTTTGTTGCGTGCGTATGTGGGCATTCGCGTTGTTGCGCTTTGCGTTGTTGATTGTGTTGTGCATTGTGTTTGTTGCGTTTGTGACATTTGGCGTTGTGCGTTGCGTTTGGCGTTCTTGCGTTGTGTAATTGTTGCGTTTGTGGCATATGGCGTTGTGGGCCTTTGCGTTTGTTGCGTTGATTTGCAACCGCTTGGCTGACAATTTAAGGAGAGGTTGAATGGTATCGAGGACACTCGCGTCGAGCCCAGATGGACACGGTCAGGAAGATCATCCGTATATCAGATGATCGATTCGTTCTGAAGGGAGGACCGGAGCCAGTCTATGCCGTCAAGCAACATGACGGCTTCGTCGAATATACAGCATGCTTATAGCTATATTGACTTGCATTGCAATCGATGATTGATTGATTGATTGATTGAATTGATGTTGATTTGACTGGGCGGTCTGACGCATCGCGTGCGGTGTTAGAAACAGACCGCCTCTTTAGTTTGTAATGCTCAAAGATCGCGGTTGCCCGGCAAACATCGAATGGCTGTGCACGCCTCAGAGAGAACTGATAATGTCACAGGTTTTAACACGTGGGCCGTCGGCGAAAAGGTCGTGATTATTATTATTATTATTGATTATTAT
Organism: Priapulus caudatus; assembly: GCF_000485595.1. NCBI lineage: Eukaryota > Metazoa > Priapulida > Priapulimorpha > Priapulimorphida > Priapulidae > Priapulus > Priapulus caudatus. The sequence goes on from NW_014577701.1 coordinate 82,081, forward strand.
TATTATTATTATTATTATATTATTTATAATGTTTTATTGCATGTACTTCAAATCAAATACTACTAATAATGCTACCGAAGACAGTCCTTTCCCCTGAGAAAAATGCTATAATAATGCATTAGTGTGAATCGGTGATGATTGTTGAGCGTTAGTGGTCGTGAGAAGTCCGTAGAGTGTCCGTCGATGCCTGCCCCCCCCCCTCTTTCCCTGTGCAGTGTAAACCGTCACCGACCCAGTCTCATCATGTGTGTGTGTGTGGAGTGTGTGTGTGTGTGTGTGTGTGTGTGGTGTGTGTGTCGTGTGGTGTGGCGTGGTGCGCGTGTGAGCGTGTGCGCGTGGGTGCGTGGGTGCGTGGTGCGTGGGTGCGTGGTGCGCGGTGCGCGTGTGTGTGATGTGTGGTGGGTGTGGGTGTGGGTGTGGTATGTGGGGTGTGTGTGTCGTGTTGTGTTGTGGTGCGTGTGTGTGTGTGGTTGTTGTGTGTGGTGTGCTGCGTGTGTGTGTGATATGTGCGTGAATGTGTGTGTGTGTTGTGCGTGTGGTGTGTGTGTGTGTCGTGTGTTGTGTGTGTGTGTGTGTGTGTGTGTGTGTGTGTGTGTGTGTGTGTGTGTGTGTGTGTGTGTGTGGGTGTGGGTGGTGTGTGTGTGTGATGTGGTGTGTGTGTGTGTGTGTGTGTGGTGGCGTTGGTGTGTGGTGGGAGAAGTGGGGTGTGTATGCGCGCAGCTAACGTGTGTATTGATGTGTCGTGTGTGTGCTGTGTGTGATGTGGTGTGTGGTGTGTGTGTACGTGTGTGTGGTGTGTGTGTTGTTGGTGTGTGTGAGTGTGGTGGTGTTGTGTGTATGTGCGTGTTTGTGTGTGTGTGTGTGTGTGTGTGTGTTGTTGGTGTCGTGTATGTGTGGTGTGTGTGGGTTGTGTGTATGTGCTGTAGTGTGTGGTTTGTGTGTATGTGTGTGGTGTGTGTGGTGTATGTGTGTGTGGGTGTGTGTGTGGTGTGTGTGGTGTGTGTGTGTGTGTGTGGTATGTGTGTTGTGTGTGCTGTCGTGTGTGTTCGTGTGTGTGTGTAGTGTGTGTGGGTGCAGTGTGTTGTGTGTGTGTGTGTGTGTGTATAGTCGACTAGGTGTGAAGACCTGTATTTGAATAGCAGCACAGCCGACAACGCCAGCAGCTTTGTTTTATCGACAGCAACCCCTGCCCCTCTACAGGCACAACACCTTTGTTCAATTTTGTCAACCAATAATACAACCGCCCCCTCCTATAGCAACTGGACCGGTTTTCAATTTCTCATCAAAATAACTAACAAGACCTTTGCCGCGTGTCACTCACCTATCTGTACTATATAGGGTATTTATTTACTTACCCATAGTTTGGGTTAGAATATTGTGATAGAACTATTGTTCAGAATCCGGCAAAATTAAACTCGCCGCAGGTCAGACGTAGAATGAAAGACTGACTAACACGGTGTGGAAAAGCGCCACCCTGCGGATTTAATTTAAGGCTTCAGGAAAAATAGCAAATTTTGTAGATTGGCGGGCAAATCAGATGACGGAGCTTGTTAAATGGCTGCTTTACAGGCTCGTTACAGCAACGCGAGCGCGGCCATCAACTCGCAAAGCTAATTTTCTCGAGAGCGTGCTAGTTTCTTTCATGAAGCAAATTGGACCGGCCAGTACGTATATACCGCAAACTTACAACGCGTTACGTGTAAGCACAGCGAACGATCTCTAAGCAAACGCAACTCTGTGCAGTTAAACTGTGAAAAAATATATGAAGAAAAACGGTAAAAATGGCTTACCTCGATCACGCAAGGCTGTTCTTCGTGTTTGCGGCAGACACTGGACCCGCGTACGGTCGCTCGCTCGTCGAGATGAAGTGCGACACTACCTCGCGCTGGCCCGTGTATCGCCGTCGCGCTATTTAATAAGGTACGACTATCGAAGTTCGGCTCGATTCGTCGTGGAAACAACGTCTAAGAAGAAATTTACTAAGAAGAATGTTTCACTAAGACGAGAGTCTTGGACACGTCGTGGGCAACTGCATTTGCGAAGTAACGATACGTAAAGTCTGTATATTCAGCAGCTTCAATTGCACTTAGGTTTGTACCCAGAACCGCAAATCTCTCTCCGTGATCTTTCCAGATAAACAAAACCCAGTATTGTTTGTCCTGTCGCAGGAACCCTTTAAAGCGTATCGAGTCTAAAAAATCAGGGCCCGTTGGCCAGAAACTTCGTAAAACTTACGATTAATTTTTTAAGTCCGAAGTGTTAATGTTAAGTGTTAATTTAATAGCGTTTTTTCAGAAACCACCTAAACCTAAACTTACTAAAGTGAAAAACTTACGATAACAGGAAGCTTCATCACAAAGGCTGCTGACTTGGATGGGAACGATCAACAAAAATATTCAAATTCATACACATTTATTGTACAATTCACAGTAATTTATTGCAATATTATGATGGCTAAAACACATATACAATAATATTATGATGAAATATTAACGTGTCATTAATAATTCTGCTCACAACAAGACAAATTCTCACACCTGTAACACGAGACCGCGAGACAGTCGTGGCAAAGCGTTGCAAACGGCTTTGGAAACAAGAGAACCAAATGGCCATATCGTCATTTATAAATGTCATTGTTTGTTTTATTAGCGTGAGATTAATTAATGTATTTTGGAACGGTGTTTTTTCAAGAAAAACACAGCATTTTAGTCTCATTATTAAAAATATAATATCACTATAGATTGTAATCGTGTGTAAATGTTGTTATTTTCAACTTAATATAAAGTTAAGGGGGTCCTAGGATCTCTTAAGTTTAAAGAGAAAAGTTTACGAGAATTTTTAACTTCTCTAACTTTACGAATTTCTGGCAACTGCTGTTAAGGAGAAAAACTTAAAGTTTAAGGTTAATGTATAAGACTAATTTTTTCTGGCAACGGGCCAGATTTCAACTGATACTTACTACGTTACGTTACGTTGCGTAGGCGTTGAACGTTATATTACGTCCATAATCTGTTACGGTCACTTTACCGTTAGATTACGTTACGTTGCATCATTCATTTAGCGTCTGCATTACGTATGTTACTCCACGTTTATAGTTAACCGTATTAATATTAGTTTACCGGGGCTCGCCGTGAAATGCGGGCGTATTGATTACCCGTTCTTTCTTTCTCTGCTGCAGGGAAGAAGGGTCGCTCTCAAAAAGGTAGACAAGCAAACACTGGCCATTGACCGAGACTGTCTTATAGAGATGAACGCAGGTGAGAGACTGTATAAGAGATGACGCAGTGAGGGAGCGGTATAGAGATAACGCAGCGTGAATGAGAAACTGTATAGGAATACGCGACGAGTGACGGGACTTTAAGATGACGCAGGTGGAGACGTATAGATAATAGACCAGGTGAGAGACTGTAAGAGATGAACGCAGTAGAGACTGTATAGAGAGACGACAGGTGAGAGCGTAAGAGAGAGACGCAGGTGAGAAGACTGTATAGAAATGAGGCC
>NW_014577701.1:85606-87395 GCF_000485595.1 Priapulus caudatus
TACTATTATATATATAGTAAACATAGGGCAGTAGCCTAATTCACAATACATATTACATCGCGTACATGCTACATACGGCGGCACAACAAGGCGGGTGTATGCACGAGCACGCTATGCGCCACTACAGAACTCGGCGCACAAAACACCCACAACGCCAGCACACACACGGCACACACCACACACAACCCAAACACACACAAACACACCACCGCATACACAGCACACACCACCAGCAGGGAGACGCAGCCACACACACACACCACAACGAAACACACACACACACACGCACACGCACGCACGCACGCACACGCATATATGCGAACACAGACAAGAACACATGCCCGCACGCACGCACGCACGCACGCACGCACGCACGCACGTACAACCCTACGACTGTCCGTATTGCTCGCTATGTTGTCGTTGTTGCGGACTGGTGTCGTCTGCTAGTCTCGCGCCTGTTTTGCAGATACGTACATCGTCATCGGAGTAGCCATCGGCGTCGCCGTCATCGTCATCGTCATCGTCCTCGTCGGCTTCTTTTTCTATTCCAGGTACGACGCCGTATAGCATCACGTTTCTCCCGCCCGTAGCTCTTGTAAGGGTTTCCCCCATTATGTGTCAATTACATATATATAAATATATATATATAGATAAAGTTATACGGACACGGTAGTAATTTTGACTCTGTTTATTGCATACAGAACTGTTTCGTGCGGAGCGAAAGCTCCACACTCATCAGTGCCTAACACAGAGTGATCTATTTAGAACATCCCGAGCAGTATAAAAACATCATGCATAATGTGATCTATTGTTCGTATTCATACGTGCGCGTTCTAAAGAAATACCATAGATACTAATTAGCGCGTCATTGTCGGTGACTGCTGCGCGCTGGCGCTAAACTGAATTCATTGTAAGAGTTCACATAACGGTCCTCAGGTCGCACGTTACGTTTTTCGTCATTGTCGGTGACTGCTGCGCGCTGGCGCTAAACTGAATTCATTGTAAGAGTTCACATAACGTTCCTTAATAAAGATTTATCTTTATGTTTGCATTTACTAACAAGTTCGTTTCTCTTGTTCAGTGCCGCGGTCTCAGGTTTGCACAATATGTAGAACTTCTCTGTTAAGCATAGGTGCATTTCTTCGTAGTGTTCGAGTATTGTGGCGCTTTGCTTATTATCTTTCATTTAATCGCGTAGTCTAAGTTGTTGTCTTACAAGTTCCAAATATGTTTACTAAGTTCTGTTGAGTTCCGTTTTAATTCCGTGGTGAAGGATGCCTTATGGTTCGCTAGTCTCGCTTTGAAGGAGGTAGCTGTTAGTCCGACGTATGTTTCTGTCTTATTTTCGCTTGTCACTGTTGCTCGGTATACTATGTCTGTAGCAAGGCAGTTTCCATCCAGGGGGCACGTTACGTTTTTCGGGCAGCTGCATTTTCTGTTGTTTACCGTTTCCGTGTTGATCTGTAGTATTCTTCTGTTGTTTCCCTCTATTATATTCTTCACGTTCGGCATGCAGCTGTACGAAATCTTAACATTGTCCTTATTGAAAATATTGTAAAGTTTGTTTTCTGGAGGGAAGCACTTATTTACGATTTGTAAAAATTCCTTGCCGACGTTTGTTTTCACATTTTGGTCGTATGGTGGGTTGTACCAAATGATATTGCGCGCTCTGTTTCTTCTTCCGGTTGCTGCTTGTGGTTTTTCGTAGCGGAGCTTGTAGTTATAGCCGTTGTCGTTTAATGCTTGTTGATATGTGGGCGCCGCTTTTTCAAAAATTTCCTCGCTGGAG
>NW_014577701.1:87405-88439 GCF_000485595.1 Priapulus caudatus
TTGCTTCATAGTGCCTGCGACGTTATCCAATAGAATTTCAACGATTTATCACGTGATGCACTAATTAGTATCTATTGTATTTCTTTAGAACGCGCACGTATAAATACGAACAATAGATAACGAATATGCATGATGTTTTTATACTGCTCGGGATGTTCTAAATAGATCACTCTGTATTAGGCACTGATGAGTGTGGATCTTTCGCTCCGCACGAAACAGTACTGTATGCAATAAACAGAGTCAAAATTTCTACCGTGTCCGTCTAACTTTATCTATATTTGCTCTAGTCATGGTAGTATTGAGCACTCTCGAGACACGAGTTCATAAACAACCATTGGAATCTAAATATATATATATATATAGGCCAATATATATATAATATAAGATGTTATCATTATAAGTGAGTCACGCTACTCCCTGGTTGTTCTGTCGATATGTACCCGTAGCCTATGTGTTCGCTCGCTTTTGTCACAATTTCGTATCCCGTTCGTAACGAAACAGTGTTGTTGCGTTGTTGCCTCGGTATTGCGTTGTTGCGTTGTTGCGTTGCGTCGTGTTGTTACGTTGCGTTGCGTCGTTGTTGTGCGGTGTCGTGTCCAAAACGCACCGTGTATGACAATGCAAATGTATGACCCTTAAATGTATGGCCTTATGTTGTTGCGTTGCGTTGTTACGTTGCGTTGTTGCGTTGCGGTGTTGTGTTATGTTGTTACGTTGTTGGCTCGGCGTTGCGTTGTTGCGTTGCATTGTTGGGTTGCGTTGCTGCGTTGCGTTGCTGCGTTGCTGCGTTGTGTTGTTGCGTTGTGGCATTGCGTTGTTGCGTTGCGTTGTTGCGTTGCGGTATTGCGTTGTTGCGTTGCGTTGTGGCATTGCGTTGTTGCGTTGCGGTATTGCGTTGTGGCGTTGCGTTGTTGCGTTGCGTTGTTGAGTTGTGTTGTTGCGTTGTGTTGTTGCGTTGTGGCATTGCGTTGTTGCGTTGCGTTGCGTTGCGTTGTGGCATTGCGTTGTGGCGTTGTTGCAACGCCTTGGCGACA
>NW_014577701.1:88449-90180 GCF_000485595.1 Priapulus caudatus
TTGCGTTGTTGCGTTGTATTGTTGCGTTGTGGCATTGCGTTGTGGCATAGCGTTGTTGCGTTGTATTGTTGCGTTGTGGCATAGCGTTGTGGCATTGCGTTGTTGCGTTGTATTGTTGCGTTGTGGCATTGCGTTGTGGCATAGCGTTGTGGCATTGCGTTGTTGCGTTGTATTGTTGCGTTGTGGCATTGCGTTGTGGCATAGCGTTGTGGCATTGCGTTGTTGCGTTGTATTGTTGCGTTGTGGCATTGCGTTGTGGCATAGCGTTGTGGCATTGCGTTGTTGCGTTGTATTGTTGCGTTGTGGCATTGCGTTGTGGCATAGCGTTGTGGCATTGCGTTGTTGCGTTGCGTTGTGTTGTTGCGTTGTGGCATTGCGTTGTGGCGTTGTTGCAACGCCTTGGCGACATTTACAGGAGATTGAAGTTCGAACACTCGCTCAGCCAGATGGACATGTGGAAGATCCCGTATTCAGATATCGTCGTTCTGAAGGAGACCGGAGCCAGTCTATCCGTAAGCAACATGACGGCCTTCGTCGAATATCCATCTTATAGCTATATTGATTGATTGAATGATTGATTGATTGATTGATTGATTGATTGATTGATTGATGCGGTTGACGCATCGCGTGCGGTTAGAAAACAACGCCATCTCATTGTAATATCAAAGATCCGGTTGCCCGGCAAACATGAATGGCTGTGACGCTCAAGAGACTGAAATGTCACAGGTTTTACACGTGCAGCGTCGCGAAAAGGTTGTGACATGTTCAATTCGTGATTATTATTATTATTATTATTATTATTATTATTATTATTATTAATATTATTAAATGTTTATTGCATGTACTTCAAATACAAATACTACTAATAATGTAACGAAGACAGTCTTTCACGGAGAAAAATCTGATAAATGCATTAGTGTGAATCGGGATAATTGTGAGCGTTAGTGGTCGTGAGAGTCGTAGAGTGTCCTTCGATGCCCCCCCCTCTTCCCGTGCGGTGTAACCGACGCGACCCAGTCTCATCATGTGTGTGTGTGTGTGTGTGTGTGTGTGTGTGTGTGTGTGTGTGTGTGTGTGCGCGTGTGAGCGTGTGCGCGTGTGCGCGTGTGCGCGTGGGTGCGTGGGTGCGTGGGTGCGTGGGTGCGGTGTGCGCGTGTGTGTATGTGTGATGTGGGTGTGGGTGTGGGTGAGTTGTGTGTGTGGTGTGTGTGTGTGTGTGTGTGTGTGTGTGTGTGTGTGTGTGTGTGTGTGTGTGTGTGTGTGTGGGAGAGTGGGTGTGTATGGCGCGGCGTAGTGTGTGTATGTGCGTGTGTGTGTGTGTGTGTTGTGTGTGTGTGTGTGGCGTGTGTGTGTGATGTGTGTGTGTGTGTGTGTTGTGTGTGTGTGTGTGTGTGTGTGTGTGTGTGTGTGTGTGGGTGTTGGGTGTGTGTGTGTGTGTGGGTGTGGTGTGTTGTGTGTGTGGTTGTGTGTGTGTGTGTGTTGTGTGTGTGTGTGTGTGTGCGTGTGTGTGTGTGTTCGTGTGTGTGGGAGAGTGGTGTGTCTGCGGCTTCGCGTCCGGTGTGCTATGGTGTGTGTGGTGTGTGTGTGTGTGTTGTGTGTGTGGGTGTGTGTGTGTGGTGGGTGTAGTGTGTAGGAGGTGTAGGTGGGAGTGTGTAGCTGAGTGGTGTGTGTGTCTGTGTGTGTGTGTGGTGGTGTGGTGTGGTAGGAGGTGTAGGTGGGAGTGTGTAGCTG
>NW_014577701.1:98081-104438 GCF_000485595.1 Priapulus caudatus
GGTTTTTATTTATTATACGGTCCTCAGAGCTATTTCCGCCGCCTGTTAGTTTGTTTGTTAGTTAGTTTGTTAGTTTGTTGGTTTGTTTGTCTGTCAACAGGATATCTCAAAAGGTTACGGACGGATTTTGATGAAATTTTTGGACGGGTTGGTCTTGGGCCAAGAGCCAATCGATTAGATTTTGGTGGTTATCCGGATCCAGATCTGGATCCAGAAATTTTTTATTTTTATTTTTTAAATTTGTGTTTTGAACCAGCAAGATAAGTAAGAATCGCAAGACTGTTAAGATGTGGCGGAGGTTTGCTCTTGTTGCTCTCCGATTGCTCTTGTTATTATTGTTGCTGTTATTATTATTATTATTGATATTGTTGTTGTTATTATTATTGATATTGTTGTTGTTATTATTATTGATATTGTTGTTGTTATTATTATTATTATTAATATTGTAGTTGTTATTATTATTATTATTATTATTGATATTGTTGTTGTTGTTGTTGTTGTTGTTATTATTATTATTGATATTGTTGTTGTTGTTGTTGTTGTTGTTGTTGTTGTTATTATTATTATTGATATTGTTGTTCTTGTTGTTGTTGTTGTTGTTTTCGTCGTCGTCGTTGTTGTTATTTTCGTCGTTCTTACTCGCGCGTATTTTTCACGGTAGATGCGACAGATGCTGCACGAGAATTTGAACGCATTCATCGGAGTCGTCATCGAACCGGTAATCTTCATACTCTCCAACTACTGCAGCAAGGGCAGCATACAGGTGAGAGAAAACACCTGCGCGTTTCCGTCCAATTACCCCACGATGAGGGTAATTGGTCCAACCATATTCAAGCAAGCCAACATAAGCTTTCACTCAGACCCCAGGAATCCCTCCCACCCGGAGCCAACGAGGCATGGCCGACGTGGTTATGCCTAAATCGCCTCAGGACAGGGGTTGGTCGATGCATGCAGGAATGGAGATACACTGAAGATGGCCCAACCGAATGCGACTGCGGGGAGGGCCAGACTATGGGACATCTCCTGAAATGCCCCCTATTACCAGAGCCCTGTAGCCCTGGAGACCTTGAGGCTTTCCACACCGTGCCAGGTCCTGTGTGCTGCAGTGGCTAGGCCGAGTGTAGTATAGTGACCCGAGAAGAAGAAGAAGAAGAAGACCCCCACGATTCGTTCTTCTCCTCCTTCTTCTCCTCCTTCTCCTCCTCCTTCTCCTCCTCCCTTCCCGACACCACACCCCACTCACCCTACGGCGTTCCTGTGCGCGGAACGACACCCATGCTGAGGAAATAGCAGGAAATTTTGGTCTGAGACACGGTTGCGCCCCTCCCGAATACAATTTAGAATTTTCAATTTGGGTGCGTGTGATCGCGTGTTTCGGTATGTGAACCTTTTGTGTTTAAATTAGTTTTCGCTTCAGCACGGACAGAGGTAACCCCGGGAACCGTAACGATTATCTTAACCGTTTTATCGATTCCGTAATTCAATTGCGTAAACTGAGGAAATAGTATGGCGGAGTGCTGCTGCGTGTGCTGTTCTGTTCGTACATGGCGACGAGCGGGTTAGGTGTTTACACAGCCGCAGGTAGGTCTACTGACGGATGCACGCCGCCGGCATATGTTACGGAAGCGACCCACCCGTGTAAACATCGGCAAATTTTTTTTTCCGTCGACTCGGTAGAAGTTTCGAAGACGGACAAATATTTGAAACAGCGACGTAAAATGGAGTTGTGGACGCATGCGACACGAGCTCTATTAGACGAGAAATGAGTTTGTTTTGCAAAAAAAAATCTACAGTTACGTGACGTACTTCTAAAATGACGTGCTCATTCTGTCCAGACGCTTTGCAAACATGGCCGCTGCACAAAGGTCGCCTGATGCGAATGAAGGCAGGCAAGATATGCACATCCAATTATCAAACCGAAACTACAACGCGACCGTCTGCACGAACACGTGATTGATTATGGTTACGCAACCATTAGCGAGTGTGCACCGCATTTTTCTCACCGTATTATATATTTTTACATATTACGGTATTCTAACTCGGCGTAAGCTTTGCGCGGTGTTCATCCAGTGTAGCGAAAGCACAAATGTTTGTACAGTCAAAAAATGCGGAAATTGAATGCAATGTGCATATCGCTGCGTCATCCCTGTGTGCGATCAACACGTGTACGGATCAAGTTTGCTAACAATGCGAATGGCGTCGATCTATATACGGGCTAACTACACGATGTTACCTGACTCACCTTGCCAGGGTGTTTTAACAGGATGTCCGGTTCCTGTGTTTTACATTGTCGGTGTTTTAACAGGATGTCCGTTTCCCGTGTCTTACATTGTTAGTGCTTTAACAGGATGTCCGGTTCCTGTGTCTTACATTGTCAGTGCTTTAGCAAGATGTCCGGTTCCCGTGTCTTACATTGTTAGTGTTTTAACAGGATGTCCGGTTCCCATGTTTTAATATTGTCGGTGTTTTAACAGGATGTCCGTTATGTGTGTGTGTGTGTGTGTGTGTGTGTGTGTATGTGTGTGTGTGTGGTGTGTGTGTGTGTGTGTATGTGTACTAGTGTTAAGACCTGTATTTGAATAGCAGCACAGCCGACAACGCAGCAGCTTGTTTTATCGACACAACCCTCCCCTCTACAGCACACACCTTTTCAATTTTTCACCAAATAATTACAAACCGCCCCCTCTATAGCACTGACCTTTTCAATTTCTCATCAAATAATAACAAACCTTGCCCGTTCACTCACCTACTGTACTATAATGGGGTAGTTTTTTACTTACCCATAGTTGGGTTAGAATATTGGTTAGAACTATTGGTTCGGAATGGCAAAATTAAACTCCCCGAGGCAGACGTAGAATGAAGACTGACTAACATCTGTGAAAAGCGCCACCTGCGGATTTAATTTAAGGCTTCAGAAAAATAGCATTTTGTAGATTGGCGGCAAAAAGATTGACGGACCTTTGTTATGCTGCCTTTACAGCTCGTTACAGAACGCGAGCGCGCCATCACTCGCACAAGCTAATTTTCTCGAGAGCGTGCTAGTTTCTTTCATGAACAAATTGACCGCAGCTAGCGGTATATACCGCAAACTACAACGCGTTAGCGGTAGCAACAAGTGAACGTCTCTAAGCAAACAGCACCTGTGCAGTTAAAACTGTGAAAAAAATATATGAAAAAAACGGGTAAAAATGGCTTACTGATACCAAGGCTGTTCTTGTGTTTTGCGGCAGACGCTGACCTCCGACGGTCGCTCTTCCGTCGAGATGAGTGCGACACCTACCTCCGCTGGCACCGTGTATACGCCGTCGGCCTATTATAAGGTACGACTATCGAAGTTCGCTCATTCGTCGTGAACACGTCTAAGAAGAAGTTTTACTAAGAAGAATGTTTCACTAAGAAGAGTCTTGACACGTGGCACGCATGCGCGGTAACGATACGTAAAGTCTGTATATTACACTTCATTGACTTAGGTTGTACCCAGAACGCAATCTCTCGTGATCTTTCAGATAAAAAAAACCCAGTATGTTTGTCTGTCGCAGACTAACGTATCGAGTCTAAAAAATCAGGGGCCCGTTGCCAGAAACTTCGTAAACTTACGATTAATTTTAAGTCTAATGTTAATGTTAAGGTTAATTTTAATAGCGTTGCCAGAAACCACTTAAACTAAACTTACTTAAGTGAAAACTTACGATAACAGGAACTTCATCACAAGGCTGCTGATTGGATGGGAATCGATCACAAAATTCAAATTCATACACATTTCATTTATTGTACATGCACAGTAATTTTAATGGCATATTATGATGGCTTAAACACATATAAATAATATTTGATGAAATATTTACTGGTCATTAATTAATTCTGCACATACAAGACAAATTCTCAGCTAACTGGTAACACGAGACGCGAGAATCCGTGGCAAGCGTTGCAAAACCTTTGAAACAAGAAGAACAAATGGGCCAATATCGTCATTTATAAAAATGTATTGTTTTGTTTTTATTAGCGGTAGATAAATTTAATGATTTTGACGGTTTTTCGAAGAAAAACAACATTTTATTCATTATTAATAAAATATAGATATCACTATAATTGTAATTCGTGGTGTAATATGTGGTTGATTTTCAAACTTAATATTAAAGTAAGGGAGGGTCTATGGATCTCTAAGTGTAAGAGAAAAAGTTAACGAGAATTTTAATTGCTGCTTAACTTTACGAAGTTTCTGGGCAACGAGCTTTAAGAGAAAACTTAAGTTTAGGTTAATGTTAAGACTAATTTTTTCTTAGGCAACGGGCCCAGATTTCAACATGGATACTTACTGTACGTTACGTTACGTTGGCGTTAGGGTTGGAAACGTTATATTATCATATACATGTTACGTCACGTGTTACGTTAGAATACGCTTTAACGTTGGCATGCATGTCATGTTACGTTGGCATTACGTTAATGTACGCGCCACGCTTATAGTTACGCTATTATGATAGTTACCGCTCGAGGGTGAACATGCGTGCCGTATTGATTACCCGTTCTTTGTACTTCTGCTGGCAGGGAAGAAGGGTCGCTCTCAAAAAGGTAGACACAGCAACCTGGCCAATTGACCACGAAACTTTACTTATAGAGATGACGGCAGGTTCGAGAGCACTGTATAGAGTACATGACGGCCAGGTGAGAGGACTGTATACGAGAAATAACGCAGAGTGAGAGACTGTATAGCAGATGACGCAGGTTGAGGGATCTGTAATACGAGATGACAGCAGGTGAGAGACTTGTATAGAATATGACGCGCAGTGTGAAGAGACTGTATAGAGATGACGCAGGTGGAGTACTGTATAGAGAGATGACGGCAGGTGAGAGACTGTATAGAGATGACGCAGGGAGAGACTGTATAGAAATACGCGAGGTGAGAGACTGTATAGGAGATGACGCAGGTGAGAGACATGTACAGAGATGAACGCAGGTGAGAGCACGTGTAAAAATAAGAGATTTGACGACAGGTGAAGACTGTATGAGAGAATGACGGCGGTGAGAGAAGACTGTATAGAGATGGACGCAGGTGAGACTGGTATAGAGTATGACGCAGGTGAGAGACTGTATAAGGATGACACAGGTGAGAGACTGTGATAGAGATGAGCAGCACGGTATGAGACTACGAGGTGTAGAGACGTAAGAGATGACGGGCTAGGTGAGAGAGCTGTATAGAGAATGACGGCAGGTGAGAGACTGTAATAAGAGATACGCAAGGAGAGAACCTGTATACGAGATGGAACGGCAGGTGGAGAGACTGTAGTGAGAATGACGGCAGGTGAGAGACGTATAGAGATGAACGCAGGTGAGAGACTGTATGAGAGATGACGCAGGTGAGAGACGTATGAACGCATGAAAAGCCTGTATAGAGAGGATGACGGGTCAGGTGAGAGACTGTATAGAGATGACGCAGGGGTGAGAGACTGTAAGAGATGACCAGGTGGAGACTTATACGAGATCGAACGCAGGTGAGAGACTGTATAGACGATGACGGCAGGTGAGAGACTGTAATAGAGATGACGGCCAGGTGAGAGACTGTATAGAGTAATGACGCCACGAGTGAGAGACTGTATAAGAGATGACGGCAGGTGAGAGGACTGTTAGAGATGAACGCAGGTGGAGAGACCATGTATAATAAGAGATGACGGGCAGGTGAGAGACTGTATGGAGGATGACGCAGGTGAGAGACGTATAGAATATGACGGGCAGGTGATAGAGACTGTATAGAGATGACGCAGGTGAGAGACCTGTATAGAGATGACGCACGGTGAGAGACTGTAGAGAGATTACGCCACCAGGTGAGAGAGGCTGATAATAGATACTGACGCGGTGAGAGACTGTATAGATATGACGCAGGTGTGGAGACTGTATAGAGTATGACGCAGAGTGAGAGAACTGTGTAGTAGATGACGCAGGTTGGAGACTGTATATATATGACGCAGGTGAGTAAGAACTGTAATAGATATGACGCAGGTGTGAGACTGTATTAGAGGATGACGCGGTGAGAGATGTAAGATATGACGCAGGTGAGAGACTGTATATGATATGACGCGCAGGTGAGAGACATTGTAATAGAGATGACGCAGGTGGAGAGAACTGTATATAAGATCGACGGCAAGGTGAGAGACTGTTAGATAAGATGACCGCAGGTGTGAGACTGGTATAGAGAGATGTACGAGTTCGAGGTAAGAGACTGTATAGGAATACTGACGCAGGTGAGAGACTGTATAGATATGACGCAAGGTGTGAGACACCTGTATAGAGATGACGCTAGGTGAGAGACTGTAATAGAGATGATAGCAGGTGAGAGACTGTATGAGAGATTGACGCAAGGTG
>NW_014577701.1:104463-111397 GCF_000485595.1 Priapulus caudatus
GGTTTTTATTTATTATACGGTCCTCAGAGCTATTTCCGCCGCCTGTTAGTTTGTTTGTAGGTTAGTTTTGTTATTGTGAGTTTGTTCTGCAACGAGGCTATCTCAAAGGTACGGGACAGATTTGGATGAAATTTTTGGCACGGTGTCTTGCACTAGAGCCAAATCGATAGATTTTCTGGTGCTTTCTATCCATACCTGGATCCATGAACATTTTTATTTCATTTTTAAATATTGTGTTTTTTGAACACATCAAGATAAGTAAGAATCGGCCAAGACTTGTTAAGCATTGCGAGTTTGCTCTTGTTGCTGCCCCGATGCTACTTGTTATATCGTTGCTGTTATTTATTATCTATATATTTGCATATTGTCTGTATTGTATATTATTGATTATTGTTGTTGCTTATTAGTATGAATCTGTTTGTTATTATTACTTTTATTAATATTGTAGGTTGTAAATGATTAGATTGCTTATTGATATTGTTGTGTTGTTGTTGTTGTTGTTGTTATTATTGTTATTATATGTTGTTCTTGTTGTGTTTTGTTGTGTTTCCCATCGTCGTCGTCGTCGTTGTTATTGTTCGGTCTTCTTATCGCGCATAAGTATTTCTTTCACGGTAGAGCGATCAGAGCTGCACCGAGAATGAACCCATCTTCAATGTCGGAAGTCCGTCACGAACCGTGTAATCTCATACTCTCCACTACTCACCAAGCAGCATACAGGATATGAGAAAACACCGGCGGCTTCGTCTCAATTACCGTACTCATGAGGTAATTGGTCAAACATGATCAAGCAGCCAACATAGACTTTCACTTCAGACGCCCAGGAACCCTCCCACGCCGTGGAGCCAAACATGCATGCCGACGTGGTTAGTCCATAAATCGGCCTTCAGGACAGCGGTTTGTCGGATGCATGCAGAAGGAGATACCACCCCTGACAGACTGCCAACCGAAATCGACTGCGGTCAGGCTCAGCACGCTGGGATCAGTCTCCTGTAAATGCCCCCTACTTACCAGATGCCCTTACCTCCTGGAGTACCTTGAGGCCTTTCCACACCGTGCCCAGTCCTGTGCGCAGTTCTAGGCCGATGTTGGTATAAGTGACGCCGAGAAAAGACTAAGATAGAACACCCCCACTTATTCGTTCTCTTTCCTCACCTCTCTCCTCCTCTCCTCCTCTCCTTCCCGACAACACCCCACTTACCCTTACCTTCTGTGCGCGTAACGACACGCCCATGCTGAGGAATAGCACGGAAATTTTTTTGTCTACAGACACGGTTGCGCCCCTCCCGAATAAAATTTAGAATTTTTAATTTTGTCGTCTGATCTGCGTGTTTCGGTATTGAACGCTTTTGTGTTTAAATTAGTTTCGCTCAGCACGCGACCAGATGTAAACGCCCGAACCGTAACGAATTATCCTTAACCGGTTTTCATCTATTCCCGTAATTCAATTCGGTAAACTGGGGCAAATAAATGCCGGAGTGCTTTGCGTGTCTGTTCAGATCGTACAGCGAGCGTTGGCGTTAGTGTTCTACACAGCCGCAAGGTAGCTCTACTGACGATGCACGCCACCGCATATGTTATCGGAAAGGCGACCCACCCGGAAAGCAATCGGCAAATTGTTCTCTTTCCGTTCGACTTCGGTATAGAGTTTCGGACGGTACGGACAACATATTTGAAACCATAGCGCTTCAAAATGGCGTTTATTAGACGGAGCTCTATAGACAAAATGATTGTTTTGGCAAAAAAAACAATCGACAGTTACGGAACGTACTTCTAAATGACGTCCTCAATTCTGTCCATAGCTTTGCAACATGCCGCCTGCACAATAGTCTGTCCTGATGCTAATAAAGACAAGCAAGATATGCACATCCAATTATCAAAACTGAACTACAACCACCGTCTGCACTAACACGTTGATTGATATGGTTAAGCGCCACATTAGCGAGTGTGCACGCGCATTTTTCTTCAAACCGTATATATATTCTTTACATCATTACTCGTTATCTTAACTCGGCGTAAGCTTTGCCCGGTTCAGTCCGCAGTGTAGTCGAAAGCACAGAACGTTGTAGCAGTCCAAGAATAAATGTTTTTGCCGGCACAATTGAATGCAACTGTCATATGCGTCTGCGTCATCTCGCTTGCTTGCGATTCAACACTTGTACCGGAAATCAAGTTTGCTAACAAAGACGAATGCGTCTCCGATCTATATACCGGCTAAACTACCTCGATGTTACCGTACTCACCTTGCCAAGGTGTTTTAACAAAGTCCGCCGTCTTTTCTATCATCTGTCAGTGTTTTAACAGATTGTCCCGTTTACCGTTCTTACATCTGTTAGTGCTTTAACCAAGGATGTCCGGTTCCTTGTGTCCTTACATTTCAGTCGCATAGCAAGATTTCCCGGTCCCGGTCTTACATTGTTAGTGTTTAACAGGATGTCCGGATTCCCATGTTTTTAGATAATTGTCCCGTGTTTTTCACAGATGTCCGTGTTCCCCGTGTTTATTATTATCGTTGTTGTTAACTAGATGTCCGTTTCCCGTGGCTTTATGATTGTCCGTGTTTAACCCGGATGTCCGGTTTCCCGTCTTAATATTGTCCGGCTGTTTTAACAGGGATGTCCGTTTCGCCGTGCTTATATTGTCGGTGCTTTAAACAGATGTCCGTTTTCCGTGACTTATATTGTCGGTGTTTTAACCGGATGTCCGGTTCCCGTGTCTTATATTGTTGATGTTTTAACAGGATGTAATCGAGAACACCAATATATGAAATTGACCAAAGACTTCAACCCTCTGTCCATAGCGTCGGATATCTGCATGGTTTAGTTACATTACTTTTTTTCTTAGTTTCATATTTGGTTATGAAGCCGTTTATATTATACTATAACTATAAAAATTAATATTATAAAAAAGATTTAATAGTAATACATAATTAATAAATATTAATAACCGTAAGTAATAATTACACAATTACATATAATAAAAAATATATATCACAATTTTGTAAATGTATCTGAGTTCTGCATTCTCCGATAGAAAGTTATAGTGCATATATATATTATATATATATATAGTATATATATAGTATATAATATATATAAATCGCTGCCGATGAAACCTAGTTAATGTGGAATGTTGCAGGGGATGAAGTATATTCACACCAGTCCGATACGATCGCATGGTCACCTCAAAAGCACCAACTGTCTCATCGACTCACGATGGGTTTGTAAGATCACAGACTTCGGGCTGGGAAATCTCTGCGCCAATCAGATGAGGCGAGACGAGGAGACGGAATATCACAAACACGCAGGTATCGTAGAGTATCGTATCGTAGAGTTTACCTCCCGTCGCAGCGTTTCTCTCTGCGTTAGGAAATGTCAATTTGCTTGAGATTTCGCTCGCAAACCTACCTGTAGCTACCATACAAACAAAACAACTACGCAGTTTACGCAACTTTTCCCAGTGTTGCCGTGTTCCCTAATTCACCGTTTTGTGTGTATCCTAGTTTGTTGTAAACCCTAATTGCTGGATTTTCCCAGTGTCACTGTGGACCCTAATTCCAGGTTTAGCGCAGTGTTCCCGTGGACCCAAATTCCTGGTTTAGCGCAGTGTTGATGTGGACCCTAATTCCTGGTTTTCCGCAGTGTTACTGTGCACCCTAATTCTTGGTTTTGCGCAGTGTTACTGTGGACCCTAATTCTTGGTTTTGCGCAGTGTTACTGTAGACCCTAATTCCTGGTTTTGCGTAGTGTTACTGTGGACCCTAATTCCTGGTTTTGCGTAGTGTTACTGTGGACCCTAATTCCTGGTTTTGCACAGTGTTGATGTGGACCCTAATTCCTGGTTTTCCGTAGTGTTACTGTGCACCCTAATTCCTGGTTTTGCGTAGTGTTACTGTGGACCCAAATTCCTGGTTTTGCACAGTGTTGCTGTAGACCCTAATTCCTGGTTTTGCGTAGTGTTACTGTGCACCCTAATTCCTGGTTTTGCGTAGTGTTACTGTGGACCCTAATTCCTGGTTTTGCACAGTGTTGATGTGGACAAAATAATAGCGTGGCCTAATCGTGACTATATCAGCTTATCAAGCCTATCAGCTTTGTAATGGATGACCGGACGCGTAGCCACTGCGTAAATAATATTGTGAGGTAACTAACTGCATGGCGGCAAGAAGCGCGGCTAATTCAGCTAACGCACCTCAATAAACTGGTCAACCAACAATGTAAAAATAAGTTAATGTCAGTTAGATCCATAATAAGGTATAATTACTTGCAACGACGAAATTTTCGTCCATCTCTCCGATAGAAGACCCAAGGAAGTCAATCGCAGAGATGGACGAAAATTTCGTCGTTGTAAGTAATTATAACTTATTATGGATCTAACTGAGATTATAAACTTATTTTTATGTGAACTATAGAGATCCGATAAAATGATTCAACCATGTAACAATGTGTCCAGTTTATTGCGCTACCGCCTGCGAACAGAGACAGCACAGTATACAACACAAATCCACTCTATTCTGCCGTAAACTGTGAGATGCGAACCATTATCCGGTATTCGTTCCGACAAGAGATCCCCGCTGGATCGTGCTGTAGTTGTAGTACTCAGTAATTGAGGTTTAAAATCGTCGGTGTGAAGCTTTACAAGGGGCTGCGCTTCCCGGAGATCAAATATTGAAGGGATTTGATGAATTATATAATGATGACGATCCGTCTTTGAAAAGATATTGTAAGGCAAAAATGTGAAAATTTGAAATGGCAGCGAAAAGGGGATTTTAGCAGCGAAATAAGAGTGAATTTAGCAACGAAAAAGTGGTGAATTTAGCAGACTAGTGTGAAAGATACGTGGTGAAGTATAATGTGTGTATACGTCTAATTCAGTTCTTCAATGAGAGGCTGGTTATTGTGATGATGACGATAGGCGTAATAAGCCCTAATGGCTTCAACGTAACAAGCTTCGATTGAAGCAGTTGCAATGTAGACATTTCATTATTTCTAATAGTGTGTATATTAGGTCAGATACGCGCAAGACAACATCATAAAACTAACAGTGGGGCAGGTGTGTGTAAATATCAAGAGGAATTGTTGCCTTTGTGGTAAAAGCACGAACATTGGCGTGTATGATGTTAAGGGTATAAAAAAAACATATAAAAAAAAAGCGTGCGTCTTAGTATGTGAGTAGTGACTACGGCTCACTCGCCCGCTACACGTGGCGTTCGTTAGACTCCGTTACAGATACTCTGTAGCACATATATTTCATTATATCTAAGCACGAAAAACTAGCACACGAGAAAACACGAGAACGTGCAATTATATGATAGAGTAAAAACCCGCGTATAAGATCCTAGTGATTAAGAACCTGTTAGGCTAAGATTTTCCATTTAGACCCGCTTGACATAAGAACCTGTTTTAGCCTAAAGTTTGAAACAGGTACTTATTTGATAAAATTCAGTTAAAACTTAAAAATTCATAAATCAACTAAAACTAGCTAAAACAAGCTAGTTTTGTTTTGTTGATGTTTATTAGGTATAAAGGGCATAAAAAGAAATAAGATAACATAGAATAGGGTTTGTATTTGTCTAGCTTGCAGTCATTTACACATATATAATTATGTGCATATTTTATATAAACAATGGACCGCACCAATATTCTACCAGCAACAAGCACCTTTTTTCTCTCAAGAAAATAAGAACCTATTTAAAAACTTATTAGGCTAACATGCAGGTTCTTATACGCGGGGTTTTACTGTGTTTTATTTTTGATAATTGATATTTTTGGAATAACCAAACCATAATATATATGAGCACTATTTTAATACCGGACACAAGGCTTTAGTTTGTAAATCGTATTTAACATGTCACACTTACTGCGTCATTTCGCAACGCACTAAATCTTTCATTTTATCTTTTTACATTTTATCTTCAGTATTACTCAATCCTAGTGCTCGAAAGTTTTGTGATAAGTGCAATCAACTGCAAGAGTATAAATACGGGAACAAGCCCACACTCTCTGCTCGTCACTCTTCGCTACAGGTACGTTGCCGATGAATTAAAGAACGGGCGAGTGGTTCCACCGGAGTCCTTCCAAGAAGTCACCGTTCTCTTCTCGGACATCGTCAAATTCACAAAGATTGCGTCCGAGAGCACGCCCATGGCGGTGAGTAGGTGACGCTAGACAGGTGACGCTAGACAGGTGAGAGCTGACGTTAGACAAGTGAGAGGTGACGCTAGACAGGTGAGAGGTGACGATAGACAGGTGAGAGGTGACGCTAGACAGGTAAAAGCTGACGTTAGACAGGTGAGAGGTGACGTTAGACAGGTGGGATGTGACGCTAGACAGGTGAGATGTGGCGCTAGACAGGTGAGAAGCGACGCTAGACAGGTAAAAGGTGACGCTAGACAGGTGACACTAGACAGGTGAGAGGTGACGCTAGACAGGTGAGAGGTGACGCTAGACAGGTGAGAGGTGACGTGTGACAGGTGACAGGGGACGTGTGACAGGTGAGAGGTGACGTGTGACATTTGAGAGGTGACGCATGACAGGTGAAAGGTGACGTGTGACAGGTAACAGGTGACGTGTGACAGGTAAAAGGTGACGTGTGACAGGTGAAAGGTGACGCTAGACAGGTGACGCTAGACAGATGAGAGGTGACGCTAGACAGGTGAGAGGTGACGCTAGACAAGTGAGAGGTGACACTAGACAGGTGAGAGGTGACGCTGGACAGGTGAGATGTGACGCTAGACATGTGAGAGGTGACGCTAGACAGGTGAAAGGTGACGCTAGACAGGTGACGCTAGACAGATGAGAGGTGACGCTAGACAGGTGAGAGGTGACGCTAGACAAGTGAGAGGTGACACTAGACAGGTGACGCTAGACAGATGAGAGGTGACGCTAGATAGGTGAGAGGTGACGCTAGACAGGTGAGAAGTAAATCCCAGTAC
>NW_014577701.1:111818-112945 GCF_000485595.1 Priapulus caudatus
AGTGTTACTGTGCACCCTAATTCCTGGTTTTGTGTAGTGTTATTGTAGACCCTAATTCCTGGTTTAGCGCAGTGTTACTGTGCACCCTAATTCCTGGTTTTGTGTAGTGTTATTGTAGACCCTAATTCCTGGTTTAGCGCAGTGTTACTGTGCACCCTAATTCCTGGTTTTGTGTAGTGTTATTGTAGACCCTAATTCCTGGTTTAGCGCAGTGTTACTGTGCACCCTAATTCCTGGTTTTGTGTAGTGTTATTGTAGACCCTAATTCCTGGTTTAGCGCAGTGTTACTGTGGACCCTAATCCACTATTTTTCGCAGTGTTGCCGTGGACCCTAATTCACCATTTTGTGCAGTGTTGCTGTGGACCCTAACTCACTATTTTGTGCAGTGTTGTTGTGGACAGCACCGGAGTTACTGCGAGCGTTCAGAGTGGGCATGTACGGCACTCAGAAGGGCGACGTCTACTCTTACGGCATCATACTAGCCGAGCTCGTTACACAGAGCGACCCACATGCCATGCTGACAGACATTAGCACCGAACCGAAAGGTATCACGTACTCAACACACTTACTGATTTGTTTGTTTGGTTGTTTGTTTTTGTTTATTCTTAGATTGTTATCTTGTTTTTTATTTTGTTAGCTGGCATTTATTTGTTAATTAATTAGTCAATTAAATTATTCATTTATATTTCAATTTATTTGGTTACTTAGTCATTTATTTATTTATTTATTTATTTAGTTAGTTAGTCAGTTACTTAGTTAGTTAGCTAGTTAACTAGTAATTAGTCGTGTGTCTACTTTTAGTAACATTTAACAAAAGATACTCTAGCAGGCATGGCGTCCGTTTCATCTGCTTTCATGTAAACAGACATTCGATAGGTGGCCTGCAGCGTGCGTGTGCCTGGCACAACCAACATTACCGCTGCCTCTGTACATCGTATATTGCGTTATTCAGATCTCATAGAGCGAATAAAGATGGCGTCGGATCCTCTGTACATCGTATATTGCGTTATACAGATCTCATAGAGCGAATAAAGATGGCGTCGGATCCTCTGTACATCGTATATTGCGTTATACAGATCTCATAGAGCGAATAAAGATGGCGTCGGATCTTCTGTACATCGTATAT
>NW_014577701.1:114280-115912 GCF_000485595.1 Priapulus caudatus
AACAACGTGAAGTGAATGACGTTAAGTGAATAACGGGAAGTGAACAACGTGAAGTGAATGACGTTAAGTGAATAACGTGAAGTGAATGACGTTAAGTGAATAACGTACCGTGAATAACTGGAAGTGAACAACGTGAAGTGAATAACGGTGAAGTGAATAACGGGAAGTGAATAACGTGAAGTGAATGACGTTAAGTGAATAACGTACCGTGAATAACTGGAAGTGAACAACGTGAAGTGAATGACGTGAACTGAATAACGTTAAGAGAATTCTAGTGAATGCGACCCAGGTTATAACATTAACACTGGCGCTCGCCGTGTGTGAATCCGCGGTACACTCATACCACGCTAAGCCCGCCGCACACGCTGTGGAACTTGCTGCGCCATCGTCCACACGTGGACGATGGCCCAGCAGCAGCAGCCACTCCGCACACGCTGTTCAATCTTCCACACGTGGAAGAAAATATCAAGAGCGTATAAAGAAGGCGGACGATGTGGACGATGGCGCAGCAAGTTCCACAGCGTGTGCGGCGGGCTTAACGAATAGTTAGATACACAGTCGGCCGATTGAAAATCTGTGTCTGTGTTGCTATTGCGTAATCGTCATGTCCTTAACGACGAAGATAGAACGTCGTCAGAGATTTAATTTTCACGCTAGTGACCTAACTCGCTGTAGGTGGTGTGAATATCTTGAGGTCGCCGATTTAAAAAAATGTTTGCACGATTGTAATTATGGTCTACGAAATCGCCTTGCCATGTTTTGATCAGTTCGGGTTCTGTTGTAGTATTGTAAATTTTTATTGTATATATATTTAATAATGTAATAATGTACAATGAGTTATAATTGAGGCAATACGCGCTTGTTTCACATATAACAGCGCGTATCGTATTAAACTCACGTTCAATGTATTATATATATATGACATAATGTGTGTGTGTGTGTGTGTGTGTGTGTGTGTGTGTGTGTGTGTGTGTGTGTGTGCTCGCGTGTGTGTGTGTGCGTGCGTGTGCGCATATGCAGCGCTAAGGCGTGAAAGACACACATACAACTAGACAGAGGGCACTCACGGAGAGTGCATTATACTATTTATATGATTTTGACACATATGGGTTATATACAGCTTATGGGTTATATACAGCTAATATATATACAGCTACACTCATGCAAGAATGCATGCACGCATGCATGTACGAACACCCGCACACACTCACGCACACACGCACGCGCGCACACACACACACACGCGCGCACAGACACACACACGCACGCACACGCACGCACATACACGCACACGCACGCACAGACACACACGCACGCACCACACGCACGCACAGACACAGACGATGCTGTGATCTTCGTAAAGACATAAATCAGATTTAACACGGCGGGAATTTAAATGCGGGGATTTCCGGCGACAATAAATATCGGCGTGTGCTAGCTTCGCTTCTTTGTCCGGGAGCTAGAGCGAGCGAGCCGCAGATGTACAGACGTGACACAGACACTCAGCGATGAGTTCGTGCGTGCGTGCGTGCGTGCGTGCTTGTATATGCAGAGAGAGAGAGAGAGAGAAATAGAGAGAGAGAGAGAGAGAGAGAGAGAGGTAGTAGTAGTACGTACGTACGTACGTACGTA
>NW_014577701.1:115937-131637 GCF_000485595.1 Priapulus caudatus
AATAATGACAAATTTGTCATTATTGTCATATTGACAATTTTGTCATTATTAACCCCTGATATTACATTATTATTAGGTATACAGGTATACAGGCTATACAGGTATTATTAGCTCGTATTATATATATATATATATATCACGAGCTAATAATACCTGTTGGTACTACTATATATAGTATAATATGGTAGTACCTATTATATATATATTGAAGCGGAACAACAGATGTCGTTGTATTTCTCTCGAAGTGCAGCGAAACGCACGTGCTGCTCATTGCGATCGGAAAATGTCATACATAGTTAGATATAGATATAGATATAGATAGATTGAAAGATAGTTTACACAAAATGCATCGAAATTGTTAACCACCTTTTTAAGCACGTAGTTTGCTATATCAATAATAAAAACCTTTTCACAATATATTAACAGTCACGTACGCGGTGCAGTAGTGCAGAGAAACGCACGTGCTGTTCATTACGATCGGAAAATGTCATTCATGGCAATTTTCCAGCAGTTTTTGTCACATCAGGGACCTATACTTACAAACGTCGCGCTAGTCATAAGCTAATATTAGTTTTTCGTAATTTATTATCACTCACGTTATTAAAAAAAAACTATTAAATGAAGCGAATTAGTATATCGGTAGCAACAGCAGCAGTAGCAGCAGCAGTAGCAGAGGTAGCAAAAACAACATCATCATCATCATCATCAGCAGCAGCAGTAGCAGTATCATCATCAGCAGTAGTATCAGCAGCAGCCGTAACAGCAGTAACAACAACAGCAGCAGCAGAATCAGCAGTAGTCAGTAGTAATGACGTAGGATAAAGATCGCATTCCCTGCATCCAGCAGCAGTAGCAGCAGTAGTAACCGCAGCAGCAGCAGTACCAGCAGCAGCAGTAACAGCAGCAGCAGTAGCAGCAGCAGCATACCAGCAGCAGTAGCAGCAGCAGCAGCAGCAGCAGTAGCAGCAGCAGTAACAGCAGCAGCAGTAGCAAGAGCAGTAGCAGCAGTAGCAGCAGCAGCAGCAGCAGCAGCAGCAGCAGCATCACCATCATCACCACCACCAGCAGCAGCATCAGTAGCGTAGGCGTACCCCCTGCATCTATCATAGCATAGCCCTGCGCGCGTGTAAAGCTTGGCCGACCACTCGTACAGCCGACCACACACCTTAGCGGCTGCACACAGCATCATAGATATTACATCCCTACTAAAATATACAGCCACGAAACATCGCAGGTCATCCGCTAGGAAATCCTACTACTCTTGTTGATACACGTACACACGCATGCACGCACGCACGCACGCACGCACGCGGGGAGGCACCGAGAAACAGACAGATGAACGGACGGGCAGATGGAAGGATGGTGGTAGGAAATAGGAGAAAGAGAGAAGGAGTTACGGACGTATACTCTTACCATTCTATTAGCTGCATGTATTCACGTCAGATCAGCTAGAAAAATACTAGCCAAAATGTGTTTGCGATCTTTTGCGTGTGTGTTGTATCACTTGTATGTTGTATTCTGGAATACAGTGAAATATTAAATCCGTCCTTATTAACACCTATATATATATATATATATAAACATTGCTACTGTGCACGTGTAATATATTTTGTAGCAACGCGTACTAACAGTAAGTTAAGCAGTCATGATATTATCTATAAGTTGTCTATCCAGTACTAAATCTAGATCAGCTATATACTAGGATAGTAATATATTTTTGGTAGTATCAATGCACTCGTGATATTCTCACTACGTTTCTTCACGTTTTTGATGCGTATTGTCCAATTAATTGTTAGTTTTACCACTTTCTATGGTAATGCAGTCATATACACATGTTCAATAAAGATGTCATCTCGTGTAAACCTTGGTTGGGTATAGTAAAGCATAGAAATAAAATAATATGTAATAAAAACAAGCATAGATGGAAGACCATATTCAGTTTATATCATGAAAAACC
Source organism: Priapulus caudatus (assembly GCF_000485595.1). Classification (NCBI taxonomy): domain Eukaryota; kingdom Metazoa; phylum Priapulida; class Priapulimorpha; order Priapulimorphida; family Priapulidae; genus Priapulus; species Priapulus caudatus. The sequence continues at coordinate 117,895 of NW_014577701.1, forward strand.
GCACATTACATTCCACCCATACAGCAGATGAAGGAGGACACACACTCACATATTATCTTGATATTGTCGATTTAAATTTATCTACATCAACCCATATATACATATATATATATATATATAGTTAGATATAGATATAGATAGATTGAAAGATAGTTTACAAAAAATGCATCGAAATTGTTAACCACCTTTTTAAGCACGTAGTTTGCTATATCAATATTAAAAACCTTTTCACAATATATTAACAGTCACGTGGACCAATACAATTAATTTCATACGTCACATTCGCAGCCTTCAACACGATCCGCAGTGGCCCACTAACTGCCACGTAAAACCCCCTAATTATTATCACCATTATTATCATTATTACTATTATTAGTATTAATACCCATCGCATTAGACAGGTTACGACCCGTTACAAGCATTATATTATCAGGAGTAGATAATAGGGAATTATATCCCCGATTATCTACTCCTGATATTATCTATCTATCGATCACAACCACGTCTGCCACGTATATTAACGTGGAATTAGTGCATTTGGCAGTTAGTTGATGAATAGAGAGGCTCGTACGAATCGGAATAGATCATATCAGGAGTCTATCAATAGAATCCTATCAATAGAATCCTATTGATAGACTCCTTTAAAAAGAGCCCGTTGTCAGAAACAAACTTAGTCTTAACATTAGTTTTTCTTGTCTTAACAATAACATTTTCTCGTAGACCGTCGACAGCACTTTGTTTCGTATTGTTATGAGGAAATCTGCTGCGATTTTTCATTCAGGTAACTTCGCAGCGTTTCTGTCAACGGTCTAAGAGAAAAAGTTAATGTTAAGACTAATGTTAAGACCAATTTTGTTTCTGACAACGGGCCCCCCCCCCCTCCATATTATACATTGGCGGTGTAACGCACGTACAAAGCAAAAACTTATATTGACAAAAAAACAAAACAATTGCGTGTATATTTAGAAATAGTTGCGTTGAAATTTGGTCCCCATTGCATGTGGCAGGCGTACGCAGGAACATCTGCCCACAGAGGAATGTTCATGTCTATCCATCTTTGTGTTCAACCATAGACACGTCACCAGCAGCAATATAAGATATATATACACACTTCTCGCAAGTATATTTTCATGCACCAATGTCGCAAATGATCACAGCCTAGCTACAAGGCACCTTAATATGTAAACAAACATTCATATCTCACTCCTTCAATACATTAAAGACATAACAATTCTGTAATTGTACAAATAGTACCTAAAATAGTACCTAAAATAGTACCTAAAATAGTACCTTCATAGTTCATATATAAGTATGTATATATATATGTATACATACATATATATATACACACAGATATATATATATATATATATATATACTGGCGTTGCGCTGATAACAACAAAATCATGATATCATGATGGAATTATATCGTATGCGATCATTCATGATCGAATTAATCAGGGCTTGTTCTAACATTCAGTCCGACACAAAACAATGTACTGGAGATTCAAAACGTGTTCAGTGACTAAATTTCACAACTACGATAAATTTTCCATAACCGCGTCATCATCGTCATTATCAATGGAATTAAATCAACTTTATTGTGCATTCGCTTCCTATGCTTATGGCAGTAGTAAATAAGCCATATCGGGAAGTCCCTGCCGCCATATTGAGATCAGATAAGAGGGGGTATAAATTGAGGGCGTATAACATGGGTAGGATAGGACTATTCTAGGTTTTTGATCTATAATTCTCTTCACTAACATCGTACATCATTCACAGGTTCGGTTCTGTTTACATAAACATTTACAAATATGATTGTGGTCATTTGGGATATTTCGCAATGTTTGTGTTAATGCAAAAACTAAAAACGCACGAGTGCTTACATAAATCATGTACTTTCCTAAGCGCGCCTCGGCCAATTGTATACCCCCTTTTTCTGTGACCTAATTAGTACATCTGGACTTTCCGATCTCACTTATAATAACAAATTTGTCATCATTCACCCATGCATATATAGGCAAGCTAGGTGCCTCTGGTGGTGGCAACCTGGACCTTCCTGTAAAACCAGGACCAGCCTATCTGTATGAAAGCCTCTCGACTCTCACTCAATCGGAAAGTCACGTTAGAATAAACCCCGATTCCGTGCCGACCGCTCTCTAGACCGAATCGCTACCAACTATATCACAATGCGTTCGCTGCCGACAACATTTCAAGCGGCATCGACCGAGGCGGTCCGTTCGCGCCCCCCTCCCCACCCCCTCCGTTTCCGGCCGCCCGACAGGGGGCGCCACCTTAACACTGCTGCGCAACGAGACGTTCTAAAAGACAATTCTTTGCGACGATGTGCCGCCGTAACGTTGACGATGCGTTAAACATACGCGCATTAAACTGCGCGCTGATCGGATGCACTTGGCCGAGGCGGGATGGGGGATGGGGGGGGATGTGGGGGATGGGGGAGTCATCAGGTATAGAGGGAGCAGGTAGCGACGTCCGGGGGTTGGTGGTGGTGGTCAGGGGTGGGTCACCTCGCTCGTCCGTCTCCACGTCTTGGCGTCTCTGGTCTTCGCCACCTCGGGTCCCCGCCTTGTCTACACACCTCGCTGTCTCATCGTCTCGGGCCCTCTTGCCGTCTCAGGCCGTCGTTGCCGCGTCTCTACGCCTTGCTGACCCCTGGGCCCTCCATCAGGGGATCGCTCGTGAAAGACTCAAGGCCGCCGTTAGCCGCGGAAGCGTCTGCAACACACGACGATGATGACGTCACTGGTACCTGCGGTCACGCTGTGGAGGTTGTGCCGGGAGATCATTTAACCGCCACATAATAATGGCATTTAGTAATTTAATTTAATAATGATGCCATTTAATTTATATTTATGTTAAATGCCTCCAAACTGCTACTGCGACACACTTACCAATCAGTCACCTTTTCATATACATTACACATTGATACTATCACTTACTACTCATCAATCAATATTACCAATACCTTACACATAGCCACAACCACTTGTTATCGCCATTACCAATACCTTACCCATGGATACAGCCACTAACTTGCCAATCAATCACCATTACCAATACCTTACCCATGGATACAGCCACTAACTTACCAATCAATCGCCATTACGAAGACCTTACCCACGGATACAGCTACTAGCTAACTTATCAATCCATATTACCAATCTTTCTCGCGGGTTTCTAAGCAGAATACGAGAACCGTGGTGGGAGAAACTACTATAAGATCGGTGCCTACAAAGTGAAGCAGGAAGGACCCAACCGACCAACCAGGCCTTATGCCCCCCACGACAAGACAAACATACAAACGGATCTTTTTGTAGAACGGCGGTATTGTACGTCTGGCACATTACCCTGTTTACGTCATATACGGAGTGAATAATAATAGATATACTAATAGATATAACAGATATAATATTATCAGGAGTGAATCATAATAGATCTATCATTAGAAATCAGATCATCATAGTTAAGTTAAATCATTCCCGCGCCTATGTGGCGCATAGGGCGGTGCCTATCTCCGTTTCCTTAACCCGAGGCCATGCATCCGCTTTCACAGTAAATACTACAGCAGGGGGGGGGGGTTAGTCCTCTGGTAGCACTGCGAGTTAACTTTCCACATTCTTTCTCGATCTCTATAGAATCTATTATAATTCACTCCTGGTCTTGCGTTATGTCTACGTCTACGATGCATGCATGAATCTGCGACGTTACCTGTCTGCGTGTCACAACGATGGCATATCATCCAGCTCTGTCGCCTGTTCCATCATGGCTGAACCCACGCACGCAGAGAGAGGGAGAGAGAGCGAGAGCACGGGGGATACGAAAGCGTGGTTAGTGGTTAGTTAGCAATGACACACGAAACATCGGCAGCAGCAGACACACGTAACACAAGAACAAACGAGTAACGTTGACCTTCAACATTGACCTTCTTTCGGCAGGGCCCAAGGCACGACTTTTCCCTCGAGGAATTTTCCGGTAATTTTCTCGAACTTTTTTATTTTCGACAAGGCACGAGATTTTAAGAGAAAAAGTAATTGTACTTCGTCTGGTCGAATCAGCAATTAGTAAGCGGACTTCTGCCTCAAGCAAGTTTTATTGGTTCTGACGTATTAAGCAGGGCTATAGCTTCTGTACGTTAAACTTGTTATTATCATCAGTAAAATGTGAACACGATAGCTATGTGATCAATGTCCAGAATTTTCTAGGGCAGGGGTTCTTAACCTTGGTCCATGGACTCCTTTGGGGTCCGTGGATGGGTTTCAGGGGTCCGTGAACCAGGTGCATAAAAAATTATTGTGTTTATGACCCCTTATGTGCATTTTTCTGGGGAGGGGTCCGTAGCTTTCACCAGATTCTCAGAGGGGTCCATGACCCAAAAAAAGGTTAAGAACCACTGCCATAGGGCCGAACATAATCACATTTTCCATGACCTTCCAGGCCCATAAAATGGTCAATTTCAGTCAAACCAATATCATGTCAATAAAAATTCCAGGAACTTTCCAGGTTTTCCAGAACTTCGTGCGAACCCTGTCACTCCCCTCACTGCCCCGACTCCCTCCCTTCGTTAAAAATGACGAACAGGCAGCAAAAATGTTAGCTGAAGCTGGGTTGAATACAGACGCATGAGCGCACAGCGGGGGATAGATGAGGATACGTTGACAGAGTTAGTGCAGCATGATATACGCTGTATTACACTGCACGCTTCACACAGCAAACCTTCTGCATGCTACAGACTACACGTTCCAGCGTTGGTATTGCCCCAAACATAGGCTATACATATATAGCTTATATTATATATATATATATATAGTATATATATATATAGCCTATGTTCATTTTTTATATAGCTGCATGGATGTCTTTTTATATATATATAGAACGACACAAATCAATTACTAGCAGGTGTATGCCACAAAGTGTATGATTCTGCTCGGAAGCATTATTTCATTGTTTTCTGCTGACTCACCATGAATAGCAATCATTGCCTCACTGGTGCTGCTTCGATGCACAAAGTTCTTTATCCTGGCCCTGGCTAGCTGGTCCAGCAATTCTTGCTGTAATGAAAGAACGTCCTCCGATTAGTATATATATATATATATAACATACAGTTATTGTCAGTTATAGTCAGCGCCATCTAGCGACAATACCAGTGCACGAGATTAAATCCCACAATTACATGTAAAATCGGGAGTGAATAAAAAACAATCGTTCTTTTATTCGCTCCCGGTGAAACGTACGATGGAGCGCTCATAATATAAACGTCATAGTTCAGGGGTTAAGATATTCGGAAGCCGGAACGCGAGAAATCGACTCGCCGCTACGAAACGCGTCAAAAAGTTTAAAGAAAATGACCGCCGAAAAAAAAACAGGGAGAATGAAAACGCAACTGCTTGTCTGTGCAGACGGATGTCATTACGTTTGAAATTTTTACCATCTTGATCGCAACACACGTGCAATCACGCGCAGTCGACGCAGACGAACAAGATTTTGCACAGACAAACACGAACACAAATTTCGGCACTTGCACTGCAACACCAACGCATTTAAATTCTTTTTTTCCTCGGATGATTCCAATCTGGAACACCCTATCCGTGGGTGTTGTGGAAGCGACTGACGTTGACACTTTCAAGTCAAGGCTTCACTCCCACATGCACACGAAACCCACTTTAGGAAGACACCTAGTAGCATTGCACTCACATCATTACGCACCTGTTTGTTTATTGGGCTTATACCTGAATGCACTTACTACCGCTCATAGGGTCATATGTCCCCCCAGGGTACTATCGGAAGGTACCCTGGGTACGGTTCAATATATCGGAACGTACCCTGGTAAATATCTGATATGGTTAGGGTTAGGGTTAGGGTTAGGGTTAGGGAGTAGGTGTAGGCGACTTCCTAGCCTCGTTAGTGGAGTAGGCGAGGTACGGTCCGGCATATTAGATAGTACCAGGGTACGTTCCGGTATATCGAACCGTACCCAGGGTAGGGGCTCTACCCTCCGATAGTACACTGGGGGACATAGAACCTCTCAGCCTTACTACCTTGTCACTATATCCAGTGCAGTGGACACTGACAAGTATGAGAACATAACATAACAAACGCTTATTTCCCGTGGGAAAGTCAGTTAAATATCAGGAGCCGGGCTTTCACTAGAGTATCCTTAGACAATGTCATTACAGCTGGGCTAATGCGGTAGTTTTTCTACACGTGCAGTTCCACGTATTTTAAGCCGATTTCGCATCGAGAGCCTTCGTTGCAAGGTCATTAAGCGGGTTTTTCGCTGGTTCGGTCAAAGATTTTCGCTACGAAAACAGACACCCGCTGCAAACGTAATAAGATAGATTTAAGGGGGTTTTCCTCTTCGGTTGGAAAAGACCGAGTTTTTGACTTTCACGGATAATTTCATCATGGCAGGTGACCTTTGCTGCACCGTCGGTGAACGTGAAATTGATTTGTACAGACTTTAATGGTCGGAAAGCAAACACTGTGGAGTTTCTAATTGCAATTAACAGAATTATGCCCCTTGTTTAATCACTGTCTGGAACACAGCCAGTAGGACAATCAAAGCACCACGTTTTACGAAATACGAAATCGGCCGATTCACGAATCTCTCGCACGATTACTATTTTCATTAAATATTATCATGTACAATTTATCACTTTTATATTATTGTACGATAACTTACCGACAAGTTTATGAAAACAATAGGCTGACTTATTGACTTGAAGTCTTCTGTTATTCTCTCTAATGCCTGAAAATGCACAGATAAACACAATTATTGCAATATCAACCCACATTGACTGACACAAATAATATAACATAAATATAAATTGCCATAATATTGCCCATATTGACTGACAAGTGAATGCGATTTTTGTTCCCAATTACAGGTATGTCCCGTTTTACGATGGTCCATTTTACAACTTTCCACATTAACCTTTTTAAAATTACCTAAAAAATTGAAGAAAAAAATATTGCAACTTAGTAACACATCGCAGTAACGCCTGTGAGTAAAAACACGCAATATGCACTTCTTTTGTTTTTCGTGGTGTATTGTGGGTGGAATCATACCAGGAACCTAGCTCCCATTATTGTCACCATATTACGATATTGTCACATAGAATATCAGTGAAGGAGCCAGACAATGGCGTAAAGACGTACTCATGCGATGGCTCCACAGGGCCAAAGTAAGTTAAAATTTCATTTTATTAACTGTTTTATGTATAAGTATAAAAAAACGTGTTTAAATGTTCAAAATATTTAATTATTTATAAAAAATAGCAATATTAATACATACTTGGGAAAATTTTGGACGATCTCATTTAAATGCATTATAATTTGGCATCGTTTTACGACTTTTCATTTGATGACCCTGTTTTACTGGAACCTAACAATGTCGTAAAATGGAACCTACATGTAATTCATTATTCACAGCCAGTTTAGGCCTTGTCATTTATCCTTTGCTATACACCTCCCCGAACCACGCCCCGGTGTTTCCTCCCAGCAAAGCTTACATACCTGAACAGACGTAAAGTCCATTCCGCTGATGTGTGAGCAATCAAATATCACAGGATTTGGAATGTCATCTGAAATGAATCGAACACACCGCTATGTTACAACCGTGTATGCGCGACTTTAACAGAAAACACAAATCATAGAATGTCACAACCGTCACAACATTGTCCCAACATTGTCACAACCGTGTATGCGCGACTTCTATTTAACAGAAAACACGAAGCATGTAATTGGGCTCGACACACGACGGACTGATCGCATTTTCGTGCGAATTTTCGTTGAAAGAAACGTCGCAAAAGTCACGCGCAACGCAGACCGGTAAACACTCCTGCTAACGATCACGCCTTCATCTTCTTAGAAAAACAATCGCGGGAAATATGCGAGAAATTCCCCCACAAGTTGAATCCCCATCCCTCAAATCTCTCTCTACCGATATAAATTTTATTTATTTTTCATAATTTAATACTATCCGTGGAATAAAGTCGCCTGTGTGAAATTCCTCCACCTCTCGGAATCTTGGATCGTCTAGGGAAAAATTTGCCCCCCCCCCCGCGATCACACTCCACACTCACTCTGCCTCGACTGTTTGATGACGGCGTCGGCGATGTTCTGTGTCGCGGGGAAGTAGAAGCTTTGCTCCGGCCGCATCACCAGCACCCCGCCCTCTCTTTTCTCGTCGACCTTTGGCAGCAGCGACAAGGATTAGCATCAGGGCGCGGGGGAGGCGGGAGGGACGCGGCGACGCGCGGGGGGAGGCGGGAGGCGTGGAGACGCGCGGGGGGAGGCGGGAATGAGAAATCTACTTTTTATCTTATTTTTATATCTATATCTATATTATATGTTATTTTTATATCTCTATGTTTATATTATATCTTATTTTTATATCTATATCTATATTATATGTTATTTTTACATCTCTATATCTATATTATATGTTATTTTTATATCTCTATGTTTATATTATATCTTATTTTTATATCTATATCTATATTATATGTTATTTTTATATCTCTATATCTATATTATATCTTATTTTTCTCTGCTGGACGATGGGTCATGACTTGCGCAGACGGGACCACCGAATTTTCGTCAGCCGGTAACGAACGCCGAGTGACCGCTCGCGACGTGAAACAGCGACGACAGACGGAACAAGATGGCGTAGCGTACGACGGGGGAGCTCACCGCGACGTTGTGATTGGCCGCGTCTGACGTGCTATCCGGCGGGGGCGGGGCCTCGCCGTGCTCGGCGATGGAGCCGCCGGCGTCGGTGACCCGCAGCCCGGGCCGCGCCATGTTGTACAGCAGGAAGATCAGCGACACCCCGACGCCCGCCATGATGCCGTACTGCGCGAGTAAAAACAAGAGGCACGTCGATGAAAACAAGAAGCGCGTCGATGAAAACAAGAGGCACGTCGAGGAAAATAAGAGGCACGGTGAAGAAAACAAGAGGCACGTCGAACGAAACAAGAAGCGTGTCGAAGCAAAATAAGCGGCACATCAGCAAAAACAAGAGGTGCGTTTGTGCGTCGAGATTTTTGCTTTCTCAAGAACTTTTGAATTTTTAAAACATTTTTACGTCTAAATGTTTTTTCTAAAATTTTGAATTTTTGAATTGCTTTGTTTCTTTCACCGACAAGATTTTGTACGATTTTATTGATTTGTATGCATCACATGTGGCATGCTCTGTTCTTGAGCCCCAAATATAAAGCGTATATATATATGCAACTCTGCAGACATAATACATTAGATAGAGCGCATCTAAACGATAAAGCTAGTTGACGGATAAACTCCAGATGCACAGAGCATCCTGTGCCAATATAACCACAGCACTAAAGGCAAGATTTCACGATAAAAACAACTTTTCCATCACAGCCATAATTACCTCTATGCCTAACCCCAGGCATGCTAGGAAGGTGACAAATAGAGGCACCAGGTCCAGTTCTGTGAAAAAACAAGTACCAAGAATGATTACCAGTGCAACTGCACTCCTGAAAAAAAACCGCAGAAGACTTTAGCCACATGAGTCGTTTGAAGGTTATTATTTATCTATCTTTCAATTTATGTTAGAGTTAAGATCCCACACTCAAACATGGATGCCGCGTCTACAATTCACGGCCACTATACTTACTCTTCGTCCTCCATATCTTCGCGACGATCTCGTACTCAAACATGGACGCCACGGCGCAGATGATGATGGCAGCGAGGGTCGCCTGCGGGATGTACGTGAATGCCGCCGACAGGAAGCTGAGAGCTAGCAGCGCGAGCACTCCTACAGATGGCAGCACATGTCGCGGTCAGACGGACGCGGATCGATCGCGCGACGCGACGCGGGCGAGAGCGGCGGTCGATTAACGACTCGTTACACTTCACATTAATGTCAGGAACGCTCTTAAAATCTTAGTACGCGAGCTGAAAAGTGAAACTTTCGCTATCACGCAGGAAAAATCACGAAGATTGGGTTTTCTGATTGAGCTCGCATCAGAAAATGTTGGTACACACTCGTTTGCCCGCCTTCCCCCAATTTGCACTGCTGTCCATGGCAATGGCATATCTATCCCCAAGAAGCGAATTATAACTTCAAAAAAGGTCGCCGATCAAGGTCAAACACGCGCTGCCAACCCACGCAGGAAACATCTCTCGATGGGAGATGTTACGCAGACGTGGGTTGCTAGGTGACGCACGCGCGCACGTGCAGACGAACGCGCGCACGCCCTCCGATCGCCCGCTCGCACCTTACCTGTAAGTATGCCTCCAGCTGGCGTCTTCACGCCACTCTGCGAGTTCACCGCAGTTCTGCGGAGAAAGTCGACACAAACGATTAATATTCAACGATCGCGACACATCGAAATTAGAATTAAACGACAGCTTGCGTGCGGCGACTCCGATTCAATGCGCACGTCGCGCGAGCGCGTGAAATATTTCGATATAGTGAACCACGCATGGCGAATATCGTTATTTAATCGCCCCACGCTAACGAGATGAATTTATGCAACGCACGCAGCGAAATGCATCATAAATTTAAGTACAGTTAGTTCCTCTATGCCACGAAAACAGGGTCGAACGTTGAACTCACACAACACAACTTAAATTTGTCCATAAAAGGCTTCACTATTAAATTTTCAGTCATCTGTATAGTTTATATAACTATGCAACTCTGATAATTAAATAATTAATTAATTGGCCAATTAAACAAATTACTTAAACACTCTCTCTCGTGACTACGATATGACATAGACCACCATCCACCTACGCCACGACACCGCCCGCCATCCACCGACTCCCGCCTATAGCAAACACAAGAACATTCGCTGCCGCGGCACACCTGCCCAGTGGCGCCCTCACCTGGAGAAGCTGCCGGTGACGGGGTAGGCGGAGACGAAGGACCCGAGGATGTTGGCGAGTCCGAGAGCGAGGAGCTCCTGTGTGGGGTCGATCTTGTATCGGTTCTTACGAGCTGCAACACACACAGACGCACACACGCGCGCAATGTGTATACGCTAACATCCCATTTCGCCTACTCTCAGAATGGGCAATATTCCCATTTCGCCTACTCCCATTTCGTCTACTCTCAGAATGGGTAATACTAATAGTGCCATTTCGTCGTAGTATTGATATTACAACAAATACCAGGATAAATTAGTGTGAATGCTACTCCGTCTAGTCTATGTATGCTAATCAAAACTATATATTACACTTATAAATGATTATTTAGTGGGCAAGCTAATGGTAGACAAAATGGGAATGGGGTGGATTTTTAGTTTAGACGAATTGGGAGCAGGCGAATTGGAAGTAGGCCAACCGGGATAAGCCGTGTATAAACAAGAGATAGCAGCCGTGATATACAAGATAATAAATATAGATATGATACATATGACAAACATAAGATACGATACTTTTTTAGGATGAGTCATTGCAAAACGTCACGACCATTTAAACTCACCGTGACACATATACTCCCACAATATTTTCCGACGACGGGGTCCCGGTCAATCGACAGATTAGTGATTCAGTTCGTTAGCCCTTGATTAGTAGTAGCGTCGCGTAATATAGCGTAGTATAATACGGTAGCGTAGCGTACGGTAGCGTAATATAGGGTAATGATAGTGGCTGCCTCCTCCTCTATGACAGACGTGCGCAGACGACAACTCACCGAATGCCTTAGCAATGACAATGCTCTCCAGTATGCCTATGAGGGGAACGACAGCCAAACCGCTGCCAAGTTGCTGCAACATAACAACGTCGTTCGACATTACATTGTGGCGAGGGTGGGAGGATGCGGGGCCAGACCGCTGCCAAGTTGCGGGGGAAGGCAGGGGGACGGGTGAGGGTGCGGGGAAGGGCGGGGTGGGGGAGGGTGGGAGGGGTGAGGGTGCGGGGGAGGGCGGCGGCAGACCGCTGCAACCAACGTAACGACGTCGTTCAACATGACATCGGCGCGAAGGCGAGGCGGGTTTGTAGCTGCCCCGATTACGAGATTACACTATTTACATTGAGCAAGTATCATGTGATATATATATATATATATAGATTATCTGTAAGATCAAATATATTACGTTATCACGAGTGAGATACTAACGGGTGCTATTATATTGATTTAACACATATATATATACAGTGTAGCCCCGTTATAACGCGATGGTTGTTTTCCATGAAATGTCATCGTGAAAAAAGCGGGATCGCGCTAAATCAGGGTTATATATATACGTGGCTATATAAGAGTAAAACAAGGGGGTCCAACGACTCACGGCGTTATATCCGAATTCGCGTAAAATCGGGGTTCCACTGTCTATATATATATATATATTGCTTTGTTGATTTTTTATATGTTTGCCAAACACTGTTCACACAACGCCCGACACATCGTAGCTACGATGATGACAACTGTAGTGTAGCGGTCTTCTGGCCCACGTAGAGAAAGCCATAAAGCTTCTGGTCAACATTACAACAGAGCGAAGGTGGGGCAGCGGGCCGATTACGAAAAAGATTACGTGATTTATATTCGGCAAGCATCGTATGATATATATATACGGTATATAGACAACAGCAAACATACCTAAGATAAGAACAGCTAATAATAGACAAGAGTTAATAATAAGGTGTTGTTAGCTCTTGATATAGATTACATGTAAGTTTATAATATGTTAGATGTGTAGTTATATTAGATTATAAGATCAAATATATTACATTATGATGAGTAAGATACAAACCGGTGCTATTACATTGATACATTGCTATATATATATATATATAGTAGTGGTAAGGGTTAGTGTCAAGGATAGGGTTAGATCTAGGGTTAGATATAGGGATAGATCTAAGGTTAGATCTAGGGTTAGATCTAGGGATAGATCTAGGGATAGATCTAGGGTTAGTGTTAGGGTCAGGGTCAGAGTTAGGGTAAAGGTTAGGGGTAGAGTTAGTGTTAAGGCTAGGGTTAATGTCAGGGTTAGGGTTAGGGTCAGGGTCAGGCATAGGGTTATGGTTAGGGTTATGGTTAGGGTTAGGGTTAGAGTCAGGCATAGGGTTATGGTTAGGGCTAGTGATAGGGTTATGGTTAGGGCTAGTGATAGGGTTATGGTTAGGGCTAGTGTTAGGGTTATGGCTAAGGCTAGTGTTAGGGCTAGTGATAGGGTTATGGTTAGGGCTAGTGTTAGGGTTATGGTTAGGATTAACGTTAATGTTATGGTCAGGGTTAGAGTTAAGGTCATGGTCAGGGTTAGTGTTAAGGTCAGGGTGAGGATCAGCATCAGGGTGAGGGTGAGCACTTACTGACAGCATCTTGGACGGCCCGATGGTGACGTTGCCGTCGGTGATGTAGAAGTTGGGCGGCTTGAACGGCGGCAGGCCGGCGTTGACCTCCCCGGTCAAGGTGAACGGGTCTCGCTGGGCGACCTCCAGCGCGTACGCGATGACCGCAGCTATTAGGACGATCACCGCGTTCCTCGCTGCAAGATCAACGTCAAGGTCAAGCCCGTGTGGGGGGGTCACGTGTCAAGGTCGTGCATGAGAAATGTCTTTTTTTAAATAATTTCACTAGCTTCACCTCTTGACATTTAAGATATTATTCATCGCTTGCCAAGTTATAGAAAGCAAATCTACACGAAGCTTCATTATCAGTATGTATACTTATAATGCGGACGGACGCTTGATCAAAATAATTTTGCGTCATCAACAATTTATTTGCGTCGGCTGGGCGCGGACGCTGCATTCAGA
>NW_014577701.1:132898-135258 GCF_000485595.1 Priapulus caudatus
TCTTTCCTCTGTCCTACTGAATCCACCACTCCCTCCCAACCATCTTTCCTCTGTCCTACTCAATCCACCACTCCCTCCCAACCGTCTTTCCTCTGTCCTATTCAATCCATCGCTCCTTTCCAGCGTTCGTTCCTACTAAATCCACCATTCCCTCCCAACCTCCCCTCCCCCACATCTCGGCCACAACACAGACGTTGTGATCATACATACCTGGTTTCTGGAATAGCAGCACACGTGTCAATAACGTCCCATATAAAAGCACCGATATGGCTCTCGTGTTTTGGCGTGGTAACGCCTAGAACTTTCTGTAAAGAGACGAACAGGCAAATAACAGATAACGATTTTCCAATGACAGATAACTCATATAATATAAATAATACACTGTAATAGATATAAATATTGACATACAGTTGATAAATACAGGACACACACACACACACGCAGTAATGAAAGGAGCATGTAGAAAGGTGAAAGAATGTCAAACAACTCAAGGGAAGTGGGAAAGGGGGCAGAAGAAAGCAGAAAGATACAGACAACAAGATTAAATCTCAATATTACTTCCTCCAGTATCTGCTTATTTTCTGCTCGCAATTACTCATAACTCGTTATTATATCGCAATTACTATATCCTCGTTGATGAGATGAGCCTGTGTAGAATGACGTCATCCTACATTATACTGTGGAACAGTAACATGTAAACAATTGACCCACGCAGTAGGAATTTATGAATGAATCTCGGCATTACATCTCTCCACAATACTTTATGCTGCGAGAATAATCCGTTCCTTCACTTTTTTTCGTTCTTTCGTTCACTTTTTTTTTTTCATTTTTCAAGTTATTTCATGGCCTCAACAATAAACGGAAACGGAAAACTACATCTGCCCTAAAAATACCAAGTCTTAAACATGCTAGCGATTTAAAGGTACAACTGTACGATTGTATCGTAACCCCCCCACCCCTACCTAGCCATCTGAATTATTCGGGACACATCTCTACATATAAACATAGGATTGTGACTGGGGCACGTTATCACATCTAGATTCTAGAGTACAGGCAGGGTACTGCCCTTACACATACCATAATACAGGAAACATAGAGTACTATAGCAGAGTAAGATTAGGCAGTACAATATTTAGTATTTAGATACTGTAGGGCAAAAGCAACAGGGAGAGATCGAAGGAGCTGTGAACTCGTAACCAGGGAGACAGCGACAATATAGTTTCCGGTGCTCGCTCGCTCACCTTGACTTGGCCAAAGCCGATGATGATGGAGGCGGCAGACGTGAAACCGCTGACAACGGGCAGAGAGAGAAAGCTGACGATGAAACCTGCAATAGAGCAGCAGCAGCATCAGTAGAGATGGTGTGATCAGCAATCAGCTAGAGCTGGGTAGACACTACCGACTTTACGTTGGCGAAAATACAACTTTTGCGTTTACACTGCCGATTGTCGGTTGTATAGTTGGGAAGTTGGTCCAATTCGCCAACACAAAGTCGGTAGTGTAAACCCAGCAGTGAAGACCACACAGATAACACACGCGTAAACACTCGATCAACCGGAGACCGGGGTTGACAACGTGTGCTTAAACACAAGTGTGTGCCTCGGGACACTCACCCGCGAACGTCATTAACACGAATCATCAGAGGTGCTTACAATTTAAGAGTGTTTTTTCGCGCCACTTTTCAAGTGATTAACTAAACACACTCTAAACGTTTTTGTATTTATCTAATTACAGAGAGAGCGTGTGTGCGTGCGTGTGTGCGTGCGTGCGTGCGTGCGCGTTCGTCTGCATGTGTGTTGTGTGTGCCTGTGATTGTGCGCCTGTGTGTCCGTGTGTGCATACGTACGTGCGTGTGTCTGCATGTGTGTTGTGTGTGGTTGTGTTTGTGCGTGCGTGCGTGCACCTGAACTCATCTTTGCCCCCGGACGGTTTGACCAAGCGTGACCCTGCAGTTCACCACGCCTCCCGTGCGACTACGTACACACGCACGCAGCAGCTGCGGACTCGCACGCACGCACGCAACGCAGCCACGCACGCACGCACGCATGCGGGACAACAGCTATGATATAGATGATAGATAGCATAAGATAGATAGGATAGATAGATAGGATAGATAGATAGATAGATCAGATACGATAGATAGGATAGATATAAAGTAGAGTTCAATAGGACACACACAATAAGAAAGAGAGAGGGAGAGGGTACAGAGAGAGGATTGAGAGTGAGAGTACAGGAGAGATTCGGAGAGATGAGTTACGTATGAGAGTGAGTATTGAGAGAATGGCAGATGAAATGAGAAGAAGAGATTGAGAAGTAAAATTAGAAGATGATCAGAGAGGCAGGGACGAGAGAGCTAGAGA
>NW_014577701.1:135270-138597 GCF_000485595.1 Priapulus caudatus
AAGAGAGAGAGAGAGAGAAAGAGAGAGAGAGAGAGAAACAAAGTCAAAGTGCAATGTAAATGTCGCGTAAACTAGGACGTTTATTTGGTTCTGTAGTTTAGTTCTGTTTTTTTTTTAACTGATCATCACTGACCTATACCTACATACATGATGATGGTGTAGGGTTACGGTCATATTTACTGGATGACATTTCATCTTGTACTATGCACTATGCAGATACTGTGCGCTTGTATACTCATCATTTACTCATTATGCAGAAGCCACTCACACATTAAATGTCATCATGTCTATCCAGAGTCCATATGCATATCGACATCGATATCATACCTACTTAGACATCACATCTTATCTAGATTATTATGTAAACGTAGAAAAATCGTAATAGAATTAACAGTTAACGTTTTGTACTCGCTACTGCATTTCTTTTGCCGCCAACGTAAAACAAATTGTGACAGCTAATGGAGACAAATCTGCCATAGTATGTTTTCTATATTAGAGAGAGAAACAAAGTCAAAGTGCAATGTAAATGTCGCGTAAACTAGGACGTTTATTTGGTTCTGTAGTTTAGTTCTGTTTTTTTTAAACTGATCATCACTGACCTATACCTACATACATGATGATGGTGTAGGGTTAAGGTCATATTTACTGGATGACATTTTATCTTGTACTATGCACTATGCAGATACTATGCGCTTGTACTCATCATTTACTCATTATGCAGAAGCCACTCACACATTAAATGTCATCATGTCTATCCAGAGTCCATATGCATATCGACATCGATATCATACCTATTTAGACATCACATCTTATCTAGATTATTATGTAAACATGGAAAAATCGTAATAGAATTAACAGTTAACGTTTTGTACTCGCTACTGCATTTCTTTTGCCGCCAACGTAAAACAAATTGTGACAGCTAATGGAGACAAATCTGCCATAGTATGTTTTCTATATTTACCATATGTATACAATTTACTGTCACTTTCATCTTAGTTATACACCCTACTACCACTTCCTAACGCGTTTGCATAACATTTTCTTCGGCAGTAGTAACATTTACTGACACACAATCACAAGGAATCGCGACGGTTTCTTTACAGCAATACTTTCACGACTGTCTTCATTCCTTGCATGAATAGTTTTTGTGATGATGGGTCGGCGGTGTGCATCAAAGAGAAGGTAAGGAACTGCACAGAGAACATGGGACGTCCTGATGGGAAGAAAAATGGGAAAGAGGGACGGAAAAGCGAGGGATAAATGCTAACAGATGAAGACACGGAAGAGGAGGATGATGGCGATGGAAGAGGAGGAGGGGGGGGGAAGGAGCCCGGGACCAGGGGGAGAATAATAGATTTTCTACACACCCACCTAAAATAAACACGAGACCGTTTTTTTCTCAGCGTCACCAGTTTTTTTTCCACGCGAACGAATTCTCGAGTGAACAATTGTCTCGATCTTGCAAGTTCGTCTTTTAAGCAATTTTCTCGAGTTCCAATTCTCTCTATTCGAAAGGACGATGTGCAGTACCCTAGACCACACCAGAGATTATGAACTCTCTTATTCATGTTGTTTGTGCACAGGGCGGACGTGCGGTGTACTTGTGTATTGCAGATGAGCATTTGACCGGCATTTACAGGTAATTATAGGCGAAATAGAGTAGAGAAACATTAAGACTTTGATAGAAATACATTTCGTGTTTATTTACCATTATTTTTTTCATTGAGACGTTCCAAGTGCATGTACCCTAGACAACAACGAGTACTTACCACTTAGCTAAGAGTTCAGAGGATTAGGCTGAGAGGTAGTCGTGGCTTACTCATATGGTGTTACAAGACCACCAACGTCTACGTGTTATTATCAGGAGTGTCACAATATAGATATAATACTAATAATATAAAATATAATATAATCAGGAGTAGATGAAGATATCTTCATCTACTCCTGATATAATATATAATACATAATACATAATATAATATATATATATAATCTAATATAGATATCATAATATAGTCTCTATAACATCAATATGAAACTCCTGCTATTAACGCTGAATGAGTCGTTGTCGTATCAGGTACTACAGATATCTGATATGTACCCGAGATACGTATATGTATACACAAGTGTACCAGACCTGTATCTTCTCAGCACATATGTACCCTGTGTTTACATAAAAGGTGTTGCTATCCTCCGGGCGTGGAGGTCACGTGATACAGTTGACGTATACTTCAAAACTTAACAGTAACCACACAGACTCCACGCCCGGGGGATAGCAACACCCATAAAGTACGAGAATGTCGTAAACCTTCAAAACAAGAGAACAAACGCCATTTGTACATTTTTGTTTTGGTTTATAACTGTTAGATAAGTTTGCTGATGTATTTTCCATGCAAAACACATATTTTACTCATTAATATAACATATAATATCACTATAATTGCAATTCTTTGTGCAAATGTTTTATTTTCATCTTAATCTTAAGTTATGAGAGGGTCTGGGCTTATAGCTGCCGAGTTTGGTTTAGTTAGGAAATGATAATACGATTTGCGTATCTGTATCGTTCCGCGTATACGGCAGTATTAACTAGCAGTGTAGGGGCCTATACGCAATACGTTTTTGTTCTACTTTCTGTTTATGTTCGTGGACCGATTAGTTTACAGCTGACCTCAGGGTTTTTGGTAGATAATTCGGGATTTTGGCTACAAGTCATAGAGGCTGACATCTTGCCAAATTCCAGCCAATCAGAAGGTGCTAAATTCTTCCTATGTTATATCGTTTTCCGGCTTTTACGACAATACCACGTGACTGAACGAGACTTCCCGCCTGGGTACATTTATGGAGCGCAGCGGTACGGTTAAATGTAGAAACAACATTGGTCAGGTACACTTGTGTATACATATATGTACCTCGGGTACATATCTGTAGTACCTGATACGACAACGACCCCATCTGCGCTATTAACACAGCTCAACACGTCGTGCAGTGCCAACGTGACATCAGGAAGTACACACAAAATTAACCCCCACCCCCTACCCTAATCCACCACGATTATATTATTATTATTATTATTATCATTATTATTATTATTATTATTATAACAGTAGTAGAAGGACAGACAATAAAACATTCCAGCACTCACGCGTGTGGGGGAGGAAAGCAATTAGAGGAAGGGAGGAGGGGAAGACATGGAGGCAGGGAGGAAGGTGGAAACAGTGGCGAGGGAAGGAGGGAGGTAGAGAAGGAAGAAAGAAAGGAGGGGAGGGGGTGGATGGAGAGAGAGAGAGAGAGAGAGAGAGAGAGAGAGAGAGAGAGAGAGAGAGAGAG
>NW_014577701.1:144004-145208 GCF_000485595.1 Priapulus caudatus
TCGCCGAGGGCGGCGGCAGGAGTAGGCGGCACGGCGAGATAGGGTAGCCGTCTTTTTCCCAAACTGGTATAACCAGAGCACATAAATGTACGGTATAACATAGCGAAGAATTTAGCGCCTTCTGATTGGCTGCTTCGATTTGCTTTGCCTTTGACAAGAGAACAAACGCCATTTGTAAATGTTTGTTTTTGTTTATGACCGTTAGATAAGTAAGTTTTCTGATGTATACTCCATGAAAAACACATATTTTCCTCATTAATATAACACATAATATCACTATAATTGCAATTCTTTCTGCAAATGTGTTATTTTAATCTCAATCTTAAGTTATGAGAGGGTCTGGGCTCTCGTAATACTACATACGTACGTATACACGCGCTCGTAGTGCTTCGTCGCAGAAAGAAGGAGTGGAGGGCTACGACAGTACTACTAGACTCTAGAGCTACGACGGTAGGCCCTACTAGTACTAGGGCTACGACAGTACTAGAGCTATACGTACTCGTACTCGTTGACGCTAGTAGTAGTAGTACTAGTACGGTAGTAGTCGTAGTAGTAGCCTAGTGTTTAACCCTGAGGTCAGCTGAAACGTAAACTAATCGGACCACGGCACGAACATAAACAGAAACTCGGCAGCTATAACTATAAGCCCAGACCCTCACATAACTTAAGATTAAGATGAAAATAACACATTTGCACAAAGAATTGCAATTATAGTAATATTATATGTTATATTAATGAGGAAAATATGTGTTTTTTATGGAAAATACATCAGAAAACTTGCTTATCTAGCGGTCATAAACAAAAACAAACATTTACAAATGGCGTTTGTTCTCTTGTTTTGAAGGTTTTCTTCAGTCAAAGCAAATCAGTCAAGAAACGGCATCATATTTGGGTTAATTCGCTCAAACCCATGTTGTTTTAAAGAAAACATACTAAAAAACTACTTTGACCTAACTTACAGAAAGTTCAGGAAAGTTTTTGGTAGATAATTGGGGATTTTGGCTACAAGTCATGGACGCTGACATCTTGCCAAATTCCAGCCAATCAGAAGGCGCCTAAATCCTTCCTATGTTATACGGTTATACCGTTTGGGAAAAAAATTTCGCCGCCCGCACACGCACGCACGCACGCACGCACGCACGCACGCACGCACGCATGCACACATACACACACACACACACACACACACACACACACACACACA
>NW_014577701.1:145914-147395 GCF_000485595.1 Priapulus caudatus
AGGAAAGTTTTTGGTAGATAATTGGGGATTTTGACTACAAGTCATGGACGCTGACATCTTGCCAAATTCCAGCCAATCAGAAGGCGCCTAAATCCTTCCTATGTTATACGGTTATACCGTTTGGGAAAAAAATTTCGCCGCCCGCACACGCACGCACGCACGCACGCACGCACGCACGCACGCACGCATGCACACACACACACACACACACACACACACACACACACACACACACACATATATATATATCAAGAGTGCATAATAGAGATCTATTATGCACTCTTGATATATATATATATATACGCGTGTATTTACTATTGTGTTTGTGTGTAAATACTCTACTAGCTGTCGGTTTGATGACACAACGTCAGCTAGGGCATTCTTTCCTACGACCCATACCGTCTCACGGCGTGTTAGTACACCGAACCTTCCCCGCTGTTACCCCAGCCGGTAGTACACCGAACCTTCCCCGCTGTTACCCCAGCCGGTAGTACACCGCACCTGCAATGAATCTAACACCAGCTCGACTAGTAGAAAACTAATATCAAGCGCTAGTAATAGATGTACTATTGGCTCTATTATTACTACTAACTACT
Organism: Priapulus caudatus; assembly: GCF_000485595.1. Taxonomy (NCBI): domain Eukaryota; kingdom Metazoa; phylum Priapulida; class Priapulimorpha; order Priapulimorphida; family Priapulidae; genus Priapulus; species Priapulus caudatus. The sequence goes on from NW_014577701.1 coordinate 146,511, forward strand.
TACTATTACAAATTACTAATATTAAACATGTATCATTACTAATTACTATTAATAGCATGCATGTATATTTTTTGTATATAGCTCTTGATAATATATATTTAGAATTCTAGATCAACCGTATCTAGCGTAGATCGATGGCTCTATCACTAGTTCTCTCATCGCCCCAGTTGTTACTACACGCGACATCGCTGTGGGAGCGTGAGTGCATGCATGGTATAGAGTGTCACGCGTGAAAAGATCTGACATGATGTTTACTATCATGTTAGCGCGAAAAACAACCTATTTACAACCTATTTACCTCACCGTCATGCGTGAATATTTTTTAGCCTGGAGCGAAACGCGATCCGCCGGCTAGAAATTGTCCCGTTATAGCTTGAAAAACACCGATTGTTTTCCCCCTCACCGACATGCGTGGATTTTTTGGCCTGGAGCGATTCCTACTTCCTTTTCTATTCTCTTCCTTTTCTACTTCCTTAGATATTTTCCCGTTTAGCCCGAATTTGCCTGGAGCAATGCATTTACCACGAATATATCGTTTTGCCACCGATTCTTTCTACGGATTCGGTTCAGTTTTCACTTTCTCTGGCGACGTCATCAACAAATTTGTTGCGAGAACCGGAAATGTTTACCGATAACTGAAAAGGGTGTGGTCCAAATATTCACACTGCGAACTGTTTTTGGGGGTGGGGGGGGGGGCTACAGCAACAGTTTCCTTTCCATGTCCGCCCCATGCAGCAAGGATGCTCGCAGTAATCGCTGCTTCATGCAAAGGTGACAGAGAAAGAGTGGGAGAGAGAGGGAGAGAGAGAGAGAGAAGGTGAGGGAAAGAGGCAGAGAGAAAGAGAGAGAGAGAGAGAGAGAGAGAGAGAGAGAGAGAGAGAGAGA
>NW_014577701.1:150444-153799 GCF_000485595.1 Priapulus caudatus
CTGGCGAACGTGCGTAGGATTTCTGAGATCTGGGTAACCGGTTTATATATACATGTAAATTACAGCAGCTCAGCACTAAAAACAATTCAGAAAAATTCAAACTGGTTCTGGTTGCTGCGAACGCACGCGCTTCTCTCTCCAACCCGACTCCTCTCGCTTCAAGACTTACACAGACCGTTGATTACGGGAGTAAACCACTACACACATAGTTCTCCTCCTGCATCACCCCCCCCCCTCCTCCTCGCAGCACAACGACGATGACAACCACACAACACCCGGTCTTCTCGCTCCCTAATAGCAGCACAATGTAAACCCATAACGACGCGACACTGGATAGCGCCGCCAGCGATTGCTACGAAAACTCGATGCTAACTACAACCATCTCCACAGTCATCAATGATTCACGGATGCGGTCCCCGTACCTGTCCAGTGTGGCGGCATTTTCCGTCATCGCGCACTGCGACATCTCCATTGGGAAACTTGTATACGCACACGACACGCGGGGCACAGAGACGAACACGAAATGCCAAAATCTAGGGTAAACCGAGTATCTATCTATCTATCCCCCCAACCAACATTTTCGGTGCAAACATGCTATCAATAATCATCCGCTCTAATCAGCGAGAATATCCATCACAAACTTCGTCAGCGCACATACATACATACATACATACATACATACATACATACATACAGAGTACATACATATGATACATACAATCCAGAGCTAATAAATAATAAGAGGTATTTATTAGCTCTTCATACAATCGTACAATACACACATACAAGGTGCATACATACATAGATACATACATACATACAGGGTACATATACATCAAGAGTAGATAATTATCTACTCTTGATATACATACATACATACATACAGGGTACATACATACATAGATACATACATACATACAGGGTGCCACACACAGAACCACAAACCATCCGCACTCACGAGTTCTACTATACTTACCACCGATAGAGTGACGTGAGATATTAAGATACTAAGATATCTCTCGTCAGTGTCGTCACTCAATCGGTGGTAAATAGTAGAAATCGTGAGTGCGGATGGTTTGATGGCGAGAGAGAGAGAGAGACCATCCAGCCATCCATCCAGCCATCCATCCATCCATCCATCCATCCATCCATCCATCCAACCATCCATCGATCCATCGATCCATCCATCCATCCATCCATCCATCCATCCATCCATCCATCCATCCATCCATCCATCCATCCATCCATCCATCCATCCATCCATCTATCTATCTCTATGCCCCGTATACATCTTCGTGTCTAGCCTAACAATGGAACGACTTAGGAAGTAAATCTTATCTTATCATAATGAAAGACTCCATAGTGGCCGGCCACATGCCATCAACAGTTGCGCTAAGTATATGATATATCATATATGATATATTATATCATATATATAATATATCACCAAGAGAGTATTAAGTATACTTAAGTACGCTCTTAATATCACATCAATCAATCAATCAATCAATATATATATATATATATATATATATCAGGAGTAGATAATAGGGAATTACCTATATTCTATATATTATATATAACGTTGATACGTACACGGGTAGATAGGTGACGGTGTGCATGAGCGTGTAGAGAGTTGTACAACGTGTCCCGCAGCTGGATACATACACATACACATACAGACGCCCAACAACACCGCTCACAGACGATCGCCTTAATACACACACACACTGACACACACGCACCCCCACACACACACACACACACACACACACAGGAGCACTGAACTAACATACGTGGTTAACACGTAGTGGGAAAACAAACTGTACAGATGAGAAATTTCCACACACAGTGACACAAAAACACACACATACGCTGCTCCTGTATAGCGTAGCACATGCAGACACACACGTGGCAGATTCAGTAGTTTTGCATCTCACAGCCTCTTCCAGATACAAGCTGCTGCCGTTGCTGCTGCTGCTGCTGCTGCTGTTACTACTCCTACGCATACGCATACTGCTGCCACTGCTGCTGCTACTACTACTACTACCACTGCTGCTACTGTTACTGTCTATGATACATGACTGGGCTTCCCCTTTCCACCGCCACTGCCGCAGCATCCTAGCTTAGCACTTACTGTCCGCTTGAGGAGCGTGTTCGCTGTTTCTCGCATCTATCTCTCTGTGTAAAGCTAATGACTGCTCGACTTACCAGCCAGGGGCCCGTTGTCAGAAACAAAATTAGTCTTAACATTAGTCTTATCATTAACAATTATTTCTCGTAGACCGTCGACATCACGTTGTTTCGTATTGTTATGAGGAAATCTGCTACGATTTTTCATTCTCGAAACTTCGCAGCGTTTCTGTCTAAAGGCCGCCGCACACCTACATCGCTTCATCGCTTCATCGTTTGTAAAATCGGCTCATCGGCTCATCGGTTCAAAATCAAACATGTTTGATTTGGAACGATCACCCGATAAAAATAAAATCGTCTACAAATGAACGCGCACACCTACCCGATATCGGCTGATTTCTATCGAGAGAGAGAGAGAGAGGAAGAGAGGAGAGAGAGAGAGATCGAGACGAGAGGTGAAGAGAGGAGATGAGAGAGCGAGAGAGAGACTGAGAGAGAGAGAGAGCGAGACGAGAGAGAGGAGAGAGAGAGAGAATGAGAGAGAGAGAGAGAGAACGAGAGACGAGAGAGAGGAGAGAGACGAGAGACGAGAGAGAGACGAGAGAGAGAGACGAGCAGAGAGAGAGGAGGAGAGAGAGAGAGCGCGATTCGGCGCCGCGCCTAGTTTGACGATGACGACACCTACTCTAGCGTGTTGAGGCTCCGGTAATGCCGCTGGTCTTCTTCTCCTCCATCCTCAGCTCCTTAGCAACCACGACAGAATCAAACGCCTCCGCATATCAACCCTTTTAGTTTTGACACCCTATATATATATATTACACACACACTTGGCAGCGATGACGCACGCAATCACACACGCGGGCGTGTGTGAGAGAGAGAGAGAAAGTAGTGCCAACTTTGTCTGGCGCTGTGCATCGTGGATGCTTTCTTACGTCAGCAGCGCGCGTGGTCGTACTCCGGTGCGGCGCGTACGGAGGGATGGTTTTGTACCTTCGCCTGCGCGTTGACTGCACTTTGTTGCAATCTCTCCCTAAGCTTCCTTTCGCTCTGTCACGCTTCCCCTCTCTCTGTCTGTCTGTCTATCTCGCTCTCTCTCTCTGTCGTCTGTCTATCTCGCTCTCTCTCTCGTCCTTTCTCTCTCAAGCCGCGTCTCTGGCTCTGTCTCCTTATCTCTCTACCCCACCTCTTCTCTCACACCTGCACGCGGGCTCCCCTCTCTCTC
>NW_014577701.1:153824-171283 GCF_000485595.1 Priapulus caudatus
GGGCCGATCAAATCGCCTGTGAAAAATCGGCTGCGTGTCGTGGCGGCCTTTTACGACTTACGTTCAAATCAGTCTCGTCCACGAACTCGGGACGTCTTGTGTGTCAGTGGGCGTCGTGCGCGTGTAGCGACGTTGTGCTGTATGTGTTGTGGGTGTGGTGCGTGCCGTAGTGTGCGTGCGTGCCGTGCGCATGTGTGTCGTGTGGTGTGTCTTCGTCGAAATGCTAGTCACGTAGTCGTAGTATCCGGCGGACTAGTACAGTGAAGTACGTAGTACGAGCTCACCGCCGGATAAACTATACGCTACTTCATGACGGAATAGGAGGATATATGCGTGCCGGGGCAGTAAATTTTTCTCAATGGTGTAAAAACCTAGGCTCTTCAATGATTGGAGACTGTGAATCTCCCGGGGCTCAGATGACTACGTAAATGGCGGTCCCGCGTCTCCAGTGAAGACCAAGACCAATGGGGGGACTGTAAAAGAGACCACCTGAGGCGCAAACAAACATTGGGCTGTGACCACCTTTCAAGTGCTTTCGGCCTAAAAAGACTAAACTACCTGGCTCTACCCAAGCTAGGCAACACCCCATGCTAAACTATAGCCAGAAGCTATGGCATCAAGCAACAGAGATTTCTCTTGCGGCCGTTCTCAGCTAAGCTGTGCGGTCGATCAACAAGACTTGCTTGCAAGGCGACGCGTATATACTCCTGCGCCATGTAGCATCGTCATCGTAGGGCTAGCCTCGCAGTTTCATATATATATATATATATATATATATATTATATATATATATATACCGTGTTAATGATTCTGTGTAATGCCCCGTTTCGGTCTCCTAGGCAATTATATTTTTATATCCAGGAGTTGAGTCCATGATGAGTCATGTTTGTCTATTATTAACTCGCGATATATATATATAATTATAGTAGATTATATAATATATATTGATTCTGGCGACGTGCGTAGGAATTTCTGGCAGTCTTGGGTAACCGGTTTTATATATACATGTGTAAATCTACAGCCAGCTCAGGCCACTAAAAACAATTCAGAAAGAATTCAAACTTGCGTTCTCGTGGTGCCGGAGACGGCAGGCGCGCTTCTCTGCTCAACCCGACTCCTCTCGCTTTCAAGACCGAGAGCTTACACAGACCGGTTGATTACGGGAGTACCACTACCCGACATAGTTCTCCTCCCACCTTCTCTCTACCCTCTCGCCGCCTCTCTGTCTCCTTCGCTACCTGAGTATCGTCCTCGCTCACACTGTTGCTCACCTCCCTGGCAGGACCTCCTCCGGCTGGCCAGCCACTGCCATCACCCCCCCTCCTCTCGCCAGCACAAACGGACGAGACGCATCACCACACCAACACCGGTCTTCTCGCTACCCTAATAGACAGCCCACAATGTAGAACCATAACGACGCGCGACACTGAGATTAAGCGCGCGCCAGCGATTTACGAAAACTCGATCGCTAACTACAACCATCCACAGTCATCAATGATTCACGGAATGCGTCCCGGTACCTGTCCAGATTGTGCGGCATTATTCCGTCACTCGCGCCACTGCGACAGTCTCCATTGGGAAACTTGTGATACGCACACGACACGCGGGGCACATAGAGACGACGACGAATGCCAAATCATGGGTAACAAACCGAGTATTGTATCTATCTATCCCGCCCAACCAAAGTTTTCGGGATTCCAAACATCGCTATCAAATACATCATCGCCTCTATCAATCAGCGAGAATATCATCACAAACTTCGATCGGTCAGCGCACATAATACATACATTACTACATACATACATACATCGAGTACATACATATGCATACACGTAAATCCGAGCTTAATAAATAATAGAGGTATTTATTAGCTTCTTCATAGCAATCGTACAATACAGCAACATTACAAGGTGCATACATACAGTAGATACGATACATACATACAGGTACATAGATAGCATACATAGCATTTACAGGGTACATACATACATTAGATACATAACTATCAACAGCGGTGCACACACCAGAACCACAACCATCGCCACCTCACGAGTTCACATACTTCACCGATAGAGTGACGCGTGAGATAATATTAAGATCTACTAGAGATATCTCTCGTCAGTGTCCGTCACTCAATCGGTGGTAAATCAAGTAGAAAATCGTGGAGTGCGAGGATTTTGATGGCCGACGAGAGAGAGAAGACGACGGGCAAGAAGAGACAGAGACCAGACGGAACGAGAGCAGATAGAGCAGAGAGAAGCACACACACCAGAGATAGACAGAGGACGAGCCGATAGAGACGAGAGAGCATGTGGGAGGAGAAAAAGAGAGAGGCGACCTCTCAGCGCGAGAAACGACCGATGGACGGAGAAGACGGAGAGGAGGAGACCCGACAGAGAGTAGAGAACGAGCGACGGCGACGCCTGGACCCCCCCACAAAAAAAAAGCGTATAACGCAGGACAGCTTGCCCTGCATACAATATTTCTGCCGTTATCCTTCTAACCTGGGATCGAGCGCCGCTCCCCTTTGGTGTCGGCTGCCCAGATGCTTGCGGAGACAGGCGGAACGCCTCCTCCTGAGATCTTCTTCTCTATGCTGACCGTTCCCATGCCAACAATTCACCGCACAGCTGCCCTGAAGTGCGAGACTTCCCTAATGCTGGAGCCGTCCATAAGCTTTCCCTCGCTCATCACAAGTCCTGCATAAGACACGAGATCTAGATGATACACGCGAAAAATGTGAATTATCAGTTAAAATAATATTGATAGTAAAATTACTTATTCTTAATATACAAACAAAGGCAAAATAATATTAATCTAATATTTCAGCGCGGTAAGCTTGAAACAATGCGCTGTTATTCGGATGTCTGCTGCATTAATAATAAGAATATTTATTGAAGTGCGAATATTGAAGTAGGTATGAGTGAACTATCAATAATTTAATTAATTGATTAACATATTTTCACGGGGCGTTGTTCAAACACTGTAGAACACAACGATAATCGCAATCCACGCTAAATGTTGTAAATTTACACATTTCATATTGTAATAATATATCATATAGTATATATATATAAATATATATTGCATGCATTGCAAGAAGATGAATTTCTATTATATTACAAAATCCGGAATCGATTTATCCCGTGCTTATTTTATACATATAACAGTCAAACAGGCAAAATTCAATGCGTCACTCCCGGAGAAAAACGGAGTCATTTGTTTGAACGTACTAATGTTCAAAATCTTTCTGTTAATAGGACGGCTGACCGCCTCTATAGGAGGTGGCGCTAACACATGCTCGACCATATATATATAAATTTCAAGCTAGTAAACGAAGCTTAAAAAAAGCTATTGCGACAACACATGTAAATGAATACTTTTGAGTACACTCTGTCTAATTCATAAAACATAAACGCCCTAAATGCGTGACCACCTGAATAGGATTAGAAAGCAATAGAGCTCTTCCTCTGAGCTGTGTAAGATGGGGGGGGGAAGCAACTGATACGCCAACACAATTGTTGGTAAAGTTAAAATATTTTTTGGCTCATGGAAGAGATTTGTATTTGTTTCTATACGGAGATTATGAATTATTATGAAGAAAATACAGTAGGGAGCCATTACAGCTTTAACTATCTGCCGGTCCCTTATATTGCGCCAATCCTCTCTGGTTTCCTGTTCGTAAACATGAATGCTTTCGGAAGCGGGGACGCACCTTGGCGTTTGCGTTCATGTGCACTTTGCATACGACGTGGAGTAATTACGTTGATGGTAGAACATGCAGCGAAATAGAAACGCACGCACCATTCACTCTGCTCCGTTCGTTGAGAGCGATGGGAGCGAGCGCAGCATGGGAATGTTATGGGTCGCGCCGCGATATGCTCTACCCTGGTTGAGCAAATGGCCTCCTTGCGCCTTAGGCACACATACGTGACGCAACAAGTAAACTGAAACATTATTTGTATATGCGATGGCATGTATATATACAAATATAACATAATTAGTTACACATATAATGTATACATACAAACATCTGAGGACTGTAAATTTATTCTATGATCTATAAGTAGATAGATAAAGTTTCGATAGGCATAGCATTAAATGAGATAGATAAGATAGGATAATAGATAAGATAGAAATAGATAAGATAGATAGATAGATCGATAGCAAGAATAGAAGAATAGATAGAGAAATAGATAGATAGATAAAGATAGATAAGAGTAGATATTATAAATGGATGGATTGGATAGATAGATAAGATACGATTTAAGTAGATAGATAGATAGAATAAGATAGCATAGAATAAGCATAGATAGAGTAGATAGATAGATAGATAGATAGATAGATAGATGGATAGATTTATTGAGAGAGAGAGATTAGGACAGATGCGATGAATAGGATGGATGGATAAAAGGGATGGATGGATGGATCGATCGACGATGGCTGATCGATAAAGATGATAGATGAGCATTGATAAAGATAGATAGAAATAAGATAGGACTAGATAGATAGATAAGAGAAGAAAAAAGAGAGAGGATAGATAGATAGATAGATAGACTATCTAGCTAGTAGGACAGATAGGTATAATTCACAAATCGAATTTAATATAACACAAAAAATAGCGGATTAGAGGCAGAGATACAAACTTAGAAAACTAGATCAGCAGCGACTTTTCCGATGTATTCGACGCATGGGAACTCGTATAAAACATGGGCACACCATACGTAATCTGATGGAGCACCACAGCACCACACATATCGCACAGCACGCACGACACGCAGGCACGGCGCCGCTAGGAGCAGCGCAACACAACACGGATATGTGTAAAAAACAATTTACAATGCTCACCTGTGGACCATGTAGAAGCTGATTATCGGTCCGCTATTGGCTCACCAGCTTTCTGGAGGAACGTCACCCATGCTGTGAACACTGCCATCGACGAAGAGAGTGAGACGCAGACGACGGCCAGCCGCGGCGGTCCGGGCGGCGACCCTCAAAACGCGCGCCGTCGCTTCAGCGATAACGACCGACACGAGAGCCGTGACGACGACCCAACACGACGCTGAAGACTGCTTAGCTGCCAAGAAACTGCAGCAGCTGCGCAGAAGGCGCTGCGCTACGGTGCCGCCCCATGTCGCACACTGCGCTGACAGGCCTAGTGAGACACACACGGATGCGCGCCCGGTCACGGAACAAACAGCGATGAGATGGGATGGGAAGGGAGGAAGATTGGACAGAGAATAGGGATAGAATAGGTAGGGATTACGGTAGTATTAGCTTTAAATAAGCCTAGGATAGGGGAAGTTAGCGTGGATAGGAAAATAGTATAAAACTACGGAGCTGTGGTCGTGTTCGTCGTGTCCACCCACTTGCTTGTTATAAAGTAACTGTAAAAGGAAAACTTATGATTTTTATCAAGGGCGACAGCAAACTGGTAGGCAACGATGCAATTCCTGCGCTTCTTTGCGCGTGGAGGATATACAAATGCTAGGCGGGTCAATTTCTAGCGACCATCGTGATTAAAAACTTCACAATTCAGCCAATGGCACGAAAGAGCTGCGGTGATGACGTTTACTACGTCACGATTCATTTCGCGTTGGCAGCTTTAATTCTCTCTGTATTCCAACACCTATATCCTTCTATGCAAATTGAACGTCGAGCAAATACCGCCAATATGCGCCCGACCTCGCGTTTGATGACGTCACATGAAAGGCGGTCGATAGGCATACATATGCACATATACACTTGTACATGCTAACATGCGTTCGTTCCAATCTTATAGCGACAGTAACGTGTATTCTGTCGAGGGCATTTCACTGCACCAATGTCATCATCTATAAAGTTGACACTGATTATAAACAGCAAAGCGAAATGCGTTAGTAAATCTTGCTCCCCCCCATTTCACCCATTCGCCGAAAATGGACGTGAACATCTTCTTTGCGAGAGATGCCTTGCATAGATTAAACCCCTGGCACACAGACACACACACACACACACACACACACACACACACACACACACACACTGCTATCGCTGTTGTTACACGAGCATTCTAACCAGAACAGTCTAAAAAACAGTGTTAGTTACGGAGAGTGAAACATCAATGATAACAATTAAGCCTTCGTCCATTTGGCCTTAAGGAATATGAAACTAGAACGTTGAATCCAGATTGACCCGTTGTATGAAACGGTGATCTGTAAGGAGCGAGGGACAAGCGCAACTTGCGACGCACTTACATATCTACTTAGGAACGAGCGGTGTGACACCCACGAAAAGTCTATTGCTCCAATTTATCCTGGATCTATCCTCTTCTAACATGCACGCCTAAAACTATCTTATCCGTTAACCTAACCTTGGAATTTTTAGGTCAATTGTAATGGCATAATCTTAACCTACCTCTAGCTAACCTAATCGTAAACATTTATCATATCATATCCAATTTCTATTTTATTATTTCCATTCCATCTTCTCATTCATCCCATCTTATTTCCTATTCGTCTGTGACAAGACGCGCCATCGGTGGTGTTACTAGGCTGGTCAGCGCACGTGTGCGACAATGGGCGGGCACGTAGCCAGCGGCTTCGCGCCAGCTGCTGCAGTTTCGTCGGTTAGAAAACATCGTCAGCGTCGTGTGGTCGTCGTCAACGGCTCTCCGTGTCGTACGCTACACGTGAAGCGACCGCGTTGGAAGCGCCGCCGAGAACCCGCGCGCTGGCCCGTCCGTTGGGTCGCCGTGTCTCGCTGGCGGCAATCATACGGGACGCTACCTTCAGGGCAGTGAGCAGCACGTACGCCGACCGATATTTAGCCATCTACATGGGACCGCAGTTAGCAGAGTACTTGTAATCTATCTATATATCTATTTATCTATTATCTATGCAATCTCTCTTTTCTGCCTCTTATTATCCTTCCATCTATTAGCAATTAATTCATCTATCTCATCTAGCGCTCTTAATCTTATCTATCTATCTATCTAGTGACTATCTATCTATCAAATCTTATCTATCTATCTATCTAATCCCTCTAATTAACCCATCCATCTATTTAATCTATCTTCAATCCATATATCTATCTATCCATCATCCATCTGATGCCACTATCCCAGACCCGAAGAAACCGCGACCGACCTATCATCTGTCCATCTATCCATCTATCCGTCTATCTATCTATCGCATCTACATACCAACATACATACATACATACATATCATACATACATACATACATACCATACAGAAAACATGAGCGAAATACATACAAATACAGTAACGAAAAGATCAGCCCATACCAGCATTAACATACATACATACATATATACATACATACATACATACATACATACATACATACATACATACATACATACATACATACATACATAGCAATACATACAATATACATACATTACATACATACATACATACAATACATACATACATACATACATACATCATACCATACATAAACATACATACATACATAAACATACATACATACATAATACATACAACATTACATACATACACTAACATACATACATAACATACATACATACACATAACGATACATACATACATACATGACATACATACAATACATACATACATACATTACATACATACATGACATACATACATACCATACATACACATACATTTTTTAAAAAAGACATACATACATAATACACTACATACATACATACATACATACAGACATACATACATACATACATACATACATACATACATTACATACATACAATAACATACATAACAATACAGAGCGAGTCAACAAATACATACAGTTACATACAATACATACCATACATACATACAACATACATACCATACAACATACATACATACATACATACATACCATACATACATACATACATAACAACATACATACCATACATACATACATACATACATCACATACATACAACATCTACATACATACATAACATACATACATTACAGAAACATACATACATACATACATTTACATACCATACATAGCATACATACATGAAACATACATAACAGTGTACATACATACAGTACATACATACATACATACATGACATTACATACATACATACATACAATACATACAACATACATGACATACATACATACATACATACATACAACATACATACATTACAGACATACATTTTACATTAACATACATACATACCATACATACATTACATAATTACATAGCATAACATTGACATTACATACATACATACATTACATACATACATACATACATACATTACATACATACATCACATACATACATACATACATAAACATACCAGTACATAACATTACATAACATACATACATACATACATAGCGATACATTAACATTACATACATGACATCTCTCTCTCTCTCTCTCTCTCTCTCTCTCTCTCTCTCTCTCTCTCTCTCTCTCTCCTCCCTCCTCCTCTCTCTCTCTCTCTTCTCTCTCTCTCTCTCTCTCTCTCTCTCTCTCTCTCTCTCTCTCTCTCTTTACCTCTCTCTCTACACGCGGAGCAACGACGGCGAACAACTCACACGCTATAACGAACGAAGCTTCTCCCCCCCCCCGCTCCTCTTCTAGTCTGCAGTCTCGCAAACTTCGCCATAAATACGACACCTCGATCAACCGCCATTCTTCCCCCCCCCCCAGATACTACGGCCCTAATATTAGACTGTGATTTCAAATGGGCAACCACAGTTAGATTGCAACGTTACATACGACACGGTGATATTACAAGCTGCATGGTCGTTAATTCTAATATTTTTTAAATTATAAGCTAGACAGAAGTCCTCGATCAGAACTGATATGCCGTCAAAACGTTCGATTTTCAACACACGTGTGGATCGCGATTGATGATCGATCGATCGATCGACATCAGAATATATGAGGCGAGTAGGCGTATTAGTATTTATCGAGCGATTTCGAATAAAAATTACAACTGATTATAATATAATATCAGGAGTCTATCAATATTATGTAACACTTGCTTGCTTCATTAAAATTTCAGGTGTCACTGTCAGGCGTAATTACACGGTGGTATTACAAACCATACATGTAAATTCAGGCCTGTAGGTTGGGCAAATTCCTAAGGGGGGGGGGGTCAAATTTTCAAGAACTAAATCGCACGTAGGGTAAGGTTAGGCCGAAGTGACAATTGTTTTTTTTCGTAATTTGCAGTTGTTTTTGTAAATTGTAATTTTGTTCCATGATTTGTTACATTTGGATTACTTAGAATTACCCAACCTTTTTAGTATTGTACCCAAAAATCCAGTGGGGGAACCGCCCCTCTTGCACCCCCCCCCAGATGCTATGGTCCTAATATTAGACTGTAATTTCAAATGAGCAACCACAGTTACATTGCAACGTTACACACGACACGGTGATATTACAAGCTGCATGGTCGATACATTCTAATATTAATTATAAGCTAGACAGAGTTAAACTGTTATACATTATTATAGCCATACAGAAACAATCGTGATATTAACTACAGAGAATTTAAACTGTGATGTCATTATAAGTTTATAAGTTACTACAGAGAATTTAAACCGTGATGCCATTATAACTACAGAGAAACGAGCTATGTTATAACACTAAAGTATTTATAACACTTATATGTTAGCACAGCATATAAAAAAATATAATGGGGAACACGGGCACACATTGGAGCGTTATCAAACGGCAGCCATTGCGTTGTTTTTTTTTGAAAAAAAAAACCACCGTCTAGACGCAAAGTAAACGCCGTCTGTGACTACATAGCATGCGTTGCCAGACGCCTGCAACGATTGCACGATATGCAAATTCGGACAAGGAGTGACTATCTCTGCCGATTAAAGGAAGCCGATTCCGATAGACTTCCGCTGTCGCAGGTCTCTCGCTCTCGCTGTCCGCACTATCTGTACTATACTGGGCGAATAAGTAACGATCGATAAGTTTTTATCCAGTCCTGATGGTATCATGTATTCTGAATGAAACGTGCCTTGCTCGTAAAGCTGGGGATTCAGCTGGAAGGCACCGATTAAAAGTTTTAAAACCCGGTCCCACCTATGACCTCTTCATTGCGTTACTTCATTCCATAGCTATGTCACACAAGTTAAAAAGTAATATTTTGTCTGTTCCAGAATCAATTTTTGGTTAATAATAGATACTAAGCAAGCAGTCCCCAATCAAATACAAAATAATACTGGTCAAGATTATTTTATCAGGGGTGAATAAAAAAATAATAACTGACTTTCAACTCCTGATTTTATAGATACGTAATATAGGTATAGCATTGTATAATATTATGTAAGCATTGTATTATAGTACTGTTGTATTAGTATTAACATAAACGTGTACTATTGTACGAAAACGTATTATCCTGAATATGTATTATATATTATAATATTAATGATATCAAAAGAATAATAATTTTGCTCTTCTTATTATATTGCATGTAATGTTACATATTGTATTGTATAACAATGTATAGATAGGATCATGCAACACTGTTGTAAATAGTTGCTTGTCTGATGTTGACGAAGCTAAAGGTTTGTAGGTAGAATTACATTAAACTGTTGACAACCTCTGACAACCTTATATTTGCGTTGCGCATGCGCAGACACGTGGCGTCGTGGCGTCAGAACATTACAGTGACATTTGTGGGATTTGCTAGAACACGGGCGTCGAAGAAGGATCACGTGATGTGGCTGCACTTGTGTTAGGATTAGGGTCAGGGTTAGGGTTAGGGTTAGAGTTAGGGTTAGGGTTAGGATTAGGGTTAGGGTTAGGGAAATAAGCCCATGTCTAGCACGGAAGTATGACTGTGGAATCTTTCTGTGGAAGATTTGGACTTTGAAGCGTACGAAGTGACTAGTGCTGTGACATTTGTCAACATCTTAAGGTCAAAAAACACGCCCATAAATGAATTGAAATCTTATCCCGTCTGCAATTACATTCGTTTACACAATATGGCGGCAACTACCGGTCAGTTCTTATCTACGTCTGCTAGACAAATTTATTAGTTGTAATAGGAAACAGCCTTGATAGCTGACAGGGTTCAAGGACTGTGCGAAGCATATCCTCCTAGACTACTCTCCCACTATTGTTGTCCCCAACTGCTCCCCCAATGAAATAAAAAAATATATCATAAAAAAGCTATCGTAAATGTTCGCGTACACGCTACCATACCTTGATTACCGCATAAAAAAGTCCCCAAAATGCCCACGTTTAGCACAAACAAGCCTTGCGCATTTATGAATATGGAAAATATAAACAAACTGCCATGACCGTTCATTCATACTTCACTTGAGCGTACGCAGGCGGCACAGCAACAGCACCTAGTCTAGTCTAGTCTAGTCTAGTCTAGTCTAGTCTAGTCTAGTCTAGTCTAGTCTAGTCTAGTCTAGTCTAGTCTAGTCTAGTCTAGTCTAATTTCATGAAATTTTCAGCACCTAATTATGTTACCACAAAAATTTTGAATTTTTATGTAAAAATGGAATTTGGGATATTTTTAATTACCAGAAAGAGTGAGGATACATCATTTTCGCCACATGTTAAGCACAATATGTACCAAAATAGTGCATCAGGATTTTTCTTCAAGTTTCATATTTACCGAGAAAAATTGGCCTATGCAACACAGGAGGCCACGACAGGGGGCGGTAGGGGGTTGGTGGGCATAGGGAATAGGTTGGTCATTTCTGCCTAAAATTCAAGTCGCACGTTTGAATTTAAAATCTTGCGAATAAAGAACATAACTCAGTAAAATAACGGCCACTTGAATAACAATCCCTGACGCTCTTTTTACAGCAATATGTTACCATTAAAACGAGGGTAAATTAAATTATTTCCGAGTCTTAATCACAAGAGAAATATCCACTTATACATCGACTACTAAGTCAGAAGATTGGACACGGAGGAAAATCAGCGTTCTTTCTGACGTCAGCGCGGCTCACTACATGTACGCAGGGGCAAGCAAAACGCTCTGACAGTTCACAGGTTAATTGTTTTACTATATAGGGAGAAATTCGAGCCACATGTGCCAGGCACATCAGGTATAGCCATCGGAATAAGTTGAAAATGAAAAATCGGTAAAATGAAAAAGAATGAAAAAGAGCATACTCTCAACGTTTAGGAAAATGTTTAACGCCATATTCTATTTTTGCCTATTTTTTTTATTATTTTATTTGAAAATTTATTTATTGCCCTAACTTTAAGCAAAATTTAGCAAGTTACTTTAGTTTAAAATAGGTATTAGCCAAAGTTATAAGAATTTCGGCCTATTTAACGTACTATATTGGCATGCCCTAATTGATAATAATGCGCCATATTGTCAATATTACCTCCACACAAACCGTAGGACGCTTAAATAGCGATGCAAACACGTATAGGCCTCTTAACCATGTAAACAAGGTTCGTTTTTGTGCGATTAACACATGATAAATTACATTGTGGATTTGACCCGTTATTGGATAGAAACACCCCTCTTTACGGAACTTCAGGGGGAGAGCCAGTCAGCCACACCTACTGTCACACATAATATGCGTTCGAATCACAACAAAGTCACATAGGAACGCACAAATAAACCACCTCCACGCTCCGCAACTGCACGTTAGCGGGTCAAAACACGAACAATATAATCGTCGCCAATCAGCAAATCCACAATGCCACCCCCCAAAAAAATTTCTTGACGCCCCGAACCAAAATATCACAGCCAAGCCTGCAATCTTCCCGACGTCGCTTTATGACGTAAACGGAGATTATTAGCGAAATTTTAGACTTAATAAGGCCAGATGGAAAAAAAAACATGGTACAATATATATACGATCAGGAGTCTATCAACGATTGGAATCAAGTATTTGACAAGTCGAAACTCCTCGATACGATAACTAGCACGTTGTAAACGTTGGCGACTTTTCTACGTATCTGACCGAAGTACTGAGAAGATGACAGGGCATTACTTAACAGGTGACGCTACCACGTGGGGCGTGTACAGGCGGGGGCGGGGGTCCAGGGGGTCCGGACCCCCTTCGCTCGCGCAGAATAACGCATCTAAGGCGTGCGAATTTCAAAAAATTTACTGGAAGCCCCTCAGACTCCACTTCGCGTGCCGCAAGTTTTGGCGTACGGTTAGATCCCCCCCCCCCTGCGTAAAAAGTGCCGTTGTACACGCCCCTGCTACACGTGGAGAGGACTGACTGACACCAGCCCGCATAAAAGAGGATCTCGCAGCAATGAAGAAGAAGAAAAATGTAAGCAAACCGCTATCCACGCAGCTTAGAGAGTATAGGTGGCAAGAGACAAGCACGAACCATGGCAACTGAAGACAGTCTGATATAGGGCTGCTGACGAGTTGTATGAATTCGCATCGACCTAAAGTAAAATGAAATGTCTGTATGCTTCTAGCCCAAACGTTGATACGCGGGAAGGATTGTACATCTCGTACTCGCTTGAAAAATGAAGAGTTGATTAACCGTGCCTCTCACCAGCTAAGCTTGCATTGAAAGAATTTGATGCCTAAAATCTAAGGCACTTCATTGTGTAAGGCATGCAGACGCTTCCTAGTATTGGAAGATTTGCATCACACAACTTCCAATTTTGCACATGATGGCATCTGTTCTTTAGCGATAGCGTAAAATCACTGTCAACCGTAATTGAATTGAAATGTTTTGAATTGAATTGAACATATGTGCGATGGCGACCGCATTAATGCTTTACAGTTACAGCTCAGATGTGCATATTTTCTAAGGTGAACTAACAATATCAAGGCTAAATGATACGCCTATCATTCAAGCGCGCCCAAACCAATTCCGTGATAGCGTGAAGAGTGAGATCGCGAGTGGAGTCGGAGAAGCGGACCGAGTGGATGCGGGGAGTGTGAAGGGGGTTTCCGCCCCTCCCACGCGTAGGGAGCTTTTGCCATTTATTATTACTTCAATTGTGCAATTTGGTGGCATACTTAAAGCTGACTGTTTGCAGATATGTAAGATTCTTTTTTGCTGGTGTGTGACGCCTTATTTCAGCGTTTTAGTTCATGAGAGGATATTCATAGCCGCGAGATATCTCAGCAATTTTTGCTGTGCGTGAGATATTGTAAGATCAGCGTGAGAGAGAGGAAGCTTTGGTCAAAATGCGTGAGTCCAACGGTCATGCCGTGAGAGTTGGCAGCCCCTGTAGATCGTTTTACGCTCAAATAGTAGGACTGTCTCGGTGATGTAAATAAATTTGCGCAAACAACGTTAGAAGGGAGCTCGGTGAGTGAGGTCACCTAGCCAACCAGAAATCAGGTCAATGTGTCAAACACAACAACACACGAGCCAAATAAACGCTGTATATTTGGTTTATAGATATATTGTATATATACAGAGCGTAATGCATGCAGTAGTGTAATCGTCTGAAAGTACAAAGGAGCGCTTGAAGACAAAACCATCACGTCTGTCGAACGGAAATATAAAAAGGACTACGACCTAGGCAGCCGTTATATTGCGCACTTCTGTTATATATGCATATTGATCTGAGACAGAAGGCATTCTTTTCTTGTCGCCGACAAGCGTCTGCATTGTATAGCACATGGCTGATGGCGTCCTGACATCCTGACATTATGAGTTCTACATATAACTCAGCGGCAGCACTGGCGCGTCCATAGGGGTCATGTCCCCCGTCGTACTGCCGGAGAACGTACCCTGCGGTTACGGTCCGGTATATCGCGAAGCGTAACCCTGCGTCGACTATTTTATATGTAGGGTTAGGATTAGGGTTAGGGATAAGGTGTAGGGTTATGTTAGGGCGTAGGCAGAGCCGGTAGGCGACTCCCTAGACTCAGTTAGTCGGAGTAGGTACGAGGTACGCGTCCGACATATAGATATACCAGGGTACATTTCCGGTATAGGCCGGACCGCTACCCAGGGTAGGCGTTTCCGGCAGTACCCCAGAGGGACATAAGCACCCTCTCAGCCCACCCACTTGGCCCTCACATCCGTGACTAAATAAATTACGCCGGTTGGCAGATTCTTACTACACTATAACGTGGCGAAATGCATTTAACTGCCTGCGACCAAAATTATTGATTGAATAAATGAAATCGTCATATATGTAGCCTTCAAGCAAAAACATGCGTTAGGACTTCAATGTTCATTCTGCAGTTTAAGGTTGATTTTCACGCTAAAAATGTGCTAAAAAACGAATTGTATGTACTATATATTAGTCAGAAATAGACTAAAGCGACGCCAGCGTAGAACAAGAGGCAGGGCGGGCATAGTTACCTATCTGCCTTTAATCAGGCCTCGTGTAGCACTAAACTAGCTAAGGGTTTTCGCTACCTCGCTGTTCCAGACCCATCACCCTGTTTATGGCGCTTAGCTTAGCACATACGATAAGTTAACAGTGGCTATAGTTTCCGCATTAGCGGCTAAAAAAATAACTTGATGGCTCAAGTCTGTGCTCAACTTTCAAACCATCAGCCGAGCTTTTAACTATAACTTAATATATTATATATAGTAATATTATATGATAGTTATTTATTATATGATTTAATAGCAGACCCTGTTGAACTCGTATAGTATATGACTATTAAACGCTCCATACGATTCACCAGCCCTGCTCAAAAGTTTACCGCGGTCCGCGGACTGAGGGACAGGGCTGCTAAATTTTCAACATTGGTAACAGCAGGCATTGCACGCTGTTACATCTATTTATACGCAGCAGGGAATTCTTTTGCTACAATCATTCTGCGCTGACATATACGCTTCGATAGCAGTAGATGTGTTGTAGCTCTGCAGTACAACCGACCACCTTGTACTGAAAATGTCATAAAAATTAGAGGGGGGGTCACAAAATGCCAGCCTTGGTTTGAGTTGTAAAGTTAGCTCATCGACACGAGATGTTATGAGCATGATTTACCATTCTGATTTGCCGTTTTTTCACACTAGTTAGAGCAAGTGACGTTTATTCATATGAAAGCTAAGATACGATAAGCAAAATGCGTACTCACATAAACCAACTGTTAAAACAAATAATATAACATAATGTACATGCGCTAGCATACACAGATTGGAACATAAGCATTTTGTTCCATGAGCACAATGATAATTTTGGTTATGCCATGGGTTTCAACACCAAGTGGGGATGTCCACTACATGGGATACGTGATACAATCTACCTACCTGTCTGTCGTCCTGATGCGTCTATCTGTCTGTCTGTCGTCGGTCTATGCGTCCCGTCTACCTGTCTTGTCCATCCTGCTAGGTGGTGTCAGTGGCTTGCATGGCTTCATTTAAGTCGGCAATGGCGTAATAGTGGTGTGGCTCTGATAGTAATACTAAGTAATAATAAGTGATATATTACCGGTATCAAGAGCGTTATTAAGCATTAGTTAAGGTATATAGAGCATACTTAATTACGACTCTGCTGGTATAATATATAGTATACAGCCAGATATATAGTTATATATATACGTAGGCTTATGTGCCGGGATACCAACCAATTGCACTAATGGTAGCTAAGCAATCGCGCTGCGCACAAACAATGCCGTGCCGGCTGAACAGTAACACTCAGCAAAAATTCGTAATCGAACCTGTTAGCTATTGCATTTTGGAAATCTCGGCAATGATAACTCATTCCTCATTACAAGGAGCCACACGAAGACAGGTTCCCTGCGTGTAGCACTTACAGAGTCAGCCGATTAGGAGTAGCTTTATGCTACCTTTCTTCATACAAGTTTACCCTTACAGATCCAAATAAGGGCACAAAACTAACCCAGCAAGGAGTAACAAACCTGGATGAGAAGTGTAGTACGGCGACAAAAAATAAATTAACACTAAAAGACATATAGTGTCCAATAGAAACACAGTAGCCCACAATTATTAAAAAGTTCAGCAAACAAAAAATAATCTTGCGTGTGTAAGTAACTGAAACGTAATGCGCAACACGGTACAATATAACTCTTCACATTAGCAAGGGAGCACACCGAAGACTTAGCGTTGACGGAGGAGTTCAGCGGATTAGAGTAGCCTTTCTTCCCTTTCTTTCACCTTTCTTCAGCAGTTTCCACCTTTCAAGATCCAATAAGCTCAAAGCAAAACTCGAGCTTGTTAGCGGGGTGAACAACTATTACATTGTGAATTACCAGAAAGTCAAATTTATACTAATAATAAGCGGCGCAATGCCACCTGCCACCAATTATTAGCAAAGGATAGCGAACAAACAACAATTTGGTGTGTAAGTAACTGAACGGTATGACAGAGGCTACAGGTAACCTCCTGTTTACTAGACAAAGTTCCTAGACAGACAGCAATCCAATACCAGTACACACTATACATATGGCGAAGAATGGTTTTCTGGCGCGACGTGAAAGCAGTCGTAGCGGCTGGAGGGCGCTACATACGGGACCAGGCTACTGACGTACAAGTAATGTTGGCTAGTTGGTTGATGATTGTGATGATAATCTCGC
>NW_014577701.1:171308-176076 GCF_000485595.1 Priapulus caudatus
GAGATATCTCAGCATTTTTTTGCTGTGCGTGAGATATTGTAAGATCAGCGTGAGAGAGAGTGAGATTTGGTCAAAATGCGTGAGTCTCACGGTCAATGCGTGAGAGTTGGCAGCCCTGTATCGTTTACCTCCAATAGTAGGACTGTTCCGTGTGTGTAAATAATTTGGCAAACAACGTTAGAATGGGAGCTCGGGTGAGTGAGGTCACCTAGCCAACCAGAATGACAGGTCAATGTGTCAACACAACAACACCACGAGCAAATAAACGCTGTATATTTGGTTTATATAATATATATATATATACAACGTAATGCATGCAGTAGTTAATTCGTCTGAATACAAAGGAGCTTGAAACAAAACCATCACGTCTGTCAGAAAATATAAAAAGGACACGATAGGCAGCCGTTATATTGGCACTTCTGTTATATATGCTATGATCTGAGACAGAAGGCATTCTTTTCTTGTCGCGACAAGCGTCTGCTTTTATAGCACATGGGCTGATGGCGTCCTGACATCCTGACATTTTGAGTTCTACTATATAACTCAGGGCTAGTCTACCACTGGCGCTCATAGGGTCTATGTCCCCCAGGGTGCTGCCAGAACGTACCCTGGTCACTATCTGATAGGGGGGGGGGGTGGGGGGGGCCCCCTGCTCGCGCAGAAAACGCATCTAAGGTGGTCTAATTTCAAAAAATTTTTGGGGAAGGGCCCCTCAGACCCCACTTCGCGTGCTCGCAAGTTTGGGTTACGGTTAGATCCCCCCCCCCTGGTACAAATCCTGTACACGCCCCTGTACACGTGGAGAGACTGAACTGACACCGAAGTCTGCCGCAGAAATAAAATTAACAACCGCTATCCACAGCAGCTTTAGAGAGTATAGGTGCAGAGACAAGCATCGAACCATGGAACTGAAGACAGTCTGTATAGTGCTGCTGACGGTTTGTTGAATTCCATCGACTATAGTAAAATGAATGTCTTTATGCTTTGCCCAAACGTGATACGGGCAAGGATTGTACATTTACTCCTTGAAAAACTGAAAGTTGATTACCTGCCTCTTACCAGCTATGCTTGGCATTGAAAGTTTGACTGCCTGAAATCTAGGCACTTATTGTAAGCATGCAGACGCTTACTATTATTGAAGATTTGATCACACAACTTCCAATTTTTCACATGATGCTGTTTGTTCTTTAAGCGATAGGTTAAAATCACTGTCAACCTGAATTGAATTGAAATTGAATTGAATTGAACATTGGATCGACCATTAATGCTTACAGTTACAGCAGATGCATATTTTCTAAAGGTAACTAACAATATCAAGGCTAAATGATACGCCTATCATTCAGCGCTGCCAACATTGGGTGATAGGTGAGAGTGAGATGCGAGGGAGCGAAGCGACCGAGGGATGGGGGGATGTGTGGGAAGGGGGTTTCCCCCCTCCCACGGTAGGGAGCTTTTGCATTTTATAACTTCAATTTGCGTGCAATTTGGTGCATACCTAAGTGACTGTTTTCAGATATTGTAAGATTTTTTTGGCTGTGTGTGAGATATTTCAGCGTTTTATTCATGAAGAGATATTCATGGCGCGAGATATCTCAGCATTTTTGCTGTGGCGTGAGATATTGTAAGATCAGCGTGAGAGAGAGTGAATTTGGTCAAAATGGCGTGAGTCCTCACGGTCAATGCGTGAGAGTTGGCAGCCCTGTATCGTTTACGCTCCAAGTAGTAGGACTGTCCGTGTGTGTAAATAATTTGGCAAACAACGTTAGAATGGGAGCTCGGTGAGTGAGGTCACCTAGCCAACCCAGAATGACAGGTCAATGTGTCAAACACACAACACCACGAGCAAATAAACGCTGTATATTTGGTTTATATAGATATATATATATACAACGTAATGCATGCAGTAGTTAATGTCGTCTGAATACAAAGGAGCTTGAAACAAAACATCACGTCTGTCAGAAATATAAAAAGGAGACGATTAGGCAGCCGTTATATTGGCACTTCTGTTATATATGCTATGATCTGAGACAGAAGGCATTCTTTTCTGTCGCGACAAGGCGTCTGCTTTTATAGCAACATGGGCTGATGGCGTCCTGACATCCTGACAATTTTGAGTTCTACTATATAACTCAGGGCTACCACTGGCGCTCATAGGGTCTATGTCCCCCAGGGTACTGCCAGAACGTACCCTGGGTACGGTCCGGTATACCGGATACGTACCCTGTCACTATTTTATATGGTTAGGGTTAGGATTAGGGTTAGGGTTAAGGTTAGGGTTAGGGTTAGGTTAGGGAGTAGGCGTAGGCGACTCGCCTAGACTCGTTAGTGGAGTAGGCGAGGTACGGTCCGACATATTAGATAGTACCAGGGTACATTCCGGTATACCGGACCGTACCCAGGGTACGTTCCGGCAGTACCCCAGGGGACATAGACCCTCTCAGCACCACTGGCCCTTCACCATCCGTGATAAATAAATACGGTTGCGATTTTACTACACTATAAGTGGCGAATGATTTAACTGGCTCACAAAATTATGATTGAATAATGAAGTCGTCATATATGTAGCCTGTCAAAGCAAAACATGCCGTAGGACTTCAATGTTCATTCTGAGTTATAGGTGATTTTTCACCTAAAAATTGTAAAAAGACGATTTATGTATATATATTAGTCAGAAATAGCTAAACGAGCCAGGTCAAACAGAGGTCAGGGGGGCATAGACCTTATCTGCCTTTAATAGGCTCGTGTAGACTAAACTACTATAGGTTTTCGTACTCCTCTTTTCCCAGACCCATCACCTGTTTATGCCTTGCTTAGCACATACGATAAAGTTAACAGTGGCTATAGTTTCCCATTAGCGGCTAAAAAATAACTTTGATGGCTCAAGTCTTGGCTCAAACTTCAAACCATCCAGAGTTTAACTATAACTTAATATATTATATATATATATTATATTATATTATTTATTATATATTTATAGAGCCCTGTAACTTATAGTTATACTATTAAAGTCCATACGAATTCACCAGCCCTGCTCAAAAGTTACCGGTCCCGGACTGAGGGACAGGCTGCTATTTTCAACATTGGTACACAGCATTGCACTGTGTTACATCTATGTATACGCAGGCAGGAATTCTTTTGCTACAATCTTCTCCTGACATATTACCTTCATGCAGTAGTTTTGTACCTGCAGTACATACACCACCTTGGTACTGAAATGTCATATTTAGAGGGGGGGTCACAAAAATGCCAGCCCTGGTTTGATTGTAAAGTTACTCATCGACAGAGTGTTAGAGCATGATTTTACCATTCTAATTTGCCGTTTTTTTCACACTAGTTAGAGCAAGTGACGTTTATCATATAAGCTAGATACGTAAGCAAACATCTACTACATAGAACCAACTGTAAAACAAATAATAACATAATGTACATCGCATACACAATGTGGACATAAGCATTTTGTTCCATGATGCACAATGATAATTTTGTTATGCCATGTTTCAACACCAAGTGGGATGTCACTACATGGGATACAGTGACACAATCTACCTACCTGTCTGTCTGTCTGATCGTCTATCTGTCTGTCTGTCGGTCGGTCTATCTGTCCGTCTACCTGTCTGTCCATCCGCTGTGGTGGTCCAGTGCTTGGCATGGCTTCTTTTGAAGTCGCAATGCGTTAATAGTTGTGGCTCTGATAGTAATACTAAGTAATAATAGTATATATTACCGGTATCAAGAGCGTATTAAGCATGTTAAGTATATTAAGCATACTTAATACGCTCTTGCTGGTATATATATAGTATACAGCCAGTATATATAGTATATATATAGTACTTATGTGCCCGGGGATACCAACCAATTTCACTAATGGTATGCCAAGCAATGCTACGCTGGCACAACAATGCGTGTCCGCTGTAACAGTAACACTCTAGCAAAATTCGTAATCGTAACCTGTTAGCTATGATTTTGGAAATCTCGCAATGATAACTCTTCCCATTACAAGGGGAGCACACAGAAGACAGGTTGCCGTCGATTAGATTAGAGTCAGCCGATTAGAGTAGCTTATCCTACCTTTCTTTCACAGTTTCCCCTTACAAGATCCAATAAGCACAAAGCTAAACTCAGCAAGGAGTTAACAAACCTGAGAGGAATGTAGTAGGGTACAAAAAATAATTACACTAAAGAATGATAGTTCCAATGCCACATGCCACAATTATTAAAAAGGTTAGCAACAAACAATAATTTGTGGTGTGTAAGTAACTGAACGTATGGCAAAGGTACAATGATAACTCTTCACATTACAAGGGGAGCACACCGAAGACTTAGGTTGACGGAGAGTCAGCGGATTAGAGTAGCTTTCTTCCCCTTTCTTTCACCTTTCTTTCACAGTTTCCCCTTTCAAGATCCAATAAGCTCAAAGCAAAACTCAGCTTGTACGGGGGTAGAACAACTTGTACATTGTGAATTACCAGAAAGTCAAAGTTTACTAATAATAACCGGCAATGCCACCTGCGCACAATTATTAGCATAAGTCTGCGACACACAACAATCATTTGTGTGTGTAAGTAACTGAACGTAATGACAGAGGCTACAGGTTTACTACCCTCTGGTTATACAAAGTTCTAGACAACAGCATCCAAATACAGTACACACTATACACATGGCGAGAAGTGGTTTTCTGCGACGTGAAACAGTCGTAGGGCTGGAGGGCTACATACGTGGCTACTACGTACCAAGTAATTTGGCTAGTTTGTTGTGGATTGTGATGATA
>NW_014577701.1:176101-179047 GCF_000485595.1 Priapulus caudatus
AAAGCAAGTTGATACAAAGTGACACAACAGTGGTAGTAATAAAGGGGTAGTTTTTGTTAATGTGCGTTCATGTTATTTTCAGTTTTTACTGACTCTGTCCCAAGCGCCTGTGGCTGTGCCTGTGGTTGGGAGGGGACTTGTCACTTGACTCGTCTCTTGAGCGTTCTCATTCTACAAGTACAACAAGTACAAAAAAACAATAGGCCTACCTTCGTAAGTGCCTTTACAAAATTCGAGTCTCCATCAGCTGTCACCAACGAATTGCATCCGTCCTACTCGCAGTCTCTAAGACAGTGAGCTGTACTGAAGAGATGAAAAAAATCGAAATTAACCACAATAAAAAAAAAAAGCAGTCTAACGTAAACCAAGACGTAAACATCCATTTTCTACTGTCATGCGCGCCACCTAACGCGCATTATAACAAACAATTCGCCAGAATATTTACACCATAGACATCCTATCAGGAGTAAGATAATATAGAATTCTATATATTATCTTACTCCTGATCCTATTATGATAGATAGATCCTATTAGTTAGATTTCTATGATTTACACAGCCTATAGACATTAGACTGTACCTCTGTCATTGCATTTCATCACATTGGCTAAATGCTACTACATGTCGCGCCACTTGGTACGTTGAGTGAAATATGCCCATCTAGAAATCTCGTGAAACCGCGTTAGACCGCGGGTTAGACGAGAGAGTCATTCGACATTCGAAAGAGAGACGTTAGAGTTAGACATTAGACTAAGAGAGACGTTAGACATTAGACTAAGAAGTTAGACGTTAGACATTAGACTAAGAGAGACGTTAGAGTCAGACGAGAGCTGTACGCGAATGCGTGATGCGAGGCGTGCGCATAATATTGCCGCGAGAGGGCAGTAGGGTACAGTCACGACCAATGGCCGATCTTGTGGGCGGTGATTTATGAGTTCCCAAAAAAGAAGGATTATCAACGGATTTCCAGGTAATTTACTGCGGAGAGAAAGTAATATTAGTCCGTAAATGCCACGCGCAAATACGGACATAGATTTCAGGGCCGTAGCAGAGGAAGGTCACGGGAAATTCTCGCGCGTCGCAATGGTCAGAAACAGTAAAAAACGGGCGAGTAGTGTCGCTTTAACGCATTTTTTTCGACACTTTCTCTAAACTCACGTAATTTTTGTCGGTCGAAATGAACAAAGAACACCCTCAACAGCACCCCTGTCGATTTTCAAGGGGCTACCCCCACATTTACGAAAATGACATAGGTCTCAATGGGACCCATGTTCTCTATCCTTGAACCGAAACGATTAGACAACACACTCAACAACACCCCTCTCGATTTTAATAAAGGCCAGGGGCTACGTACCCCCACATTTACGTGAATGACATAGGTCTGAGTCTCGCCATGCTCTCTATCCTTGAACCGTAGGTATTAGCTCTAGCAACTATAACCCAACCAGGCTGTGTGGGCCAAGACCGTTTCTTGGAGCTATAGCCTATACGCTATAGTAACTATAGTTACTATAGCTCCAAGAAACGGTATTGCTAGGGTTAGAATACAGGGTTAGAATACAGGGGTTAGAATACAGGGGTTAGAATGCTAGGGTTAGAATACAGGGTGTATTGACGTTAGTCACACAGCCTGGTCGGGTTATAGTTACTAGAGCTAGGTAGGTATGTGCCGCGGGAGAGACCCCCAGTTTCAACCCTAAACTTTCCGTTCCAGTTCATCGCATTTTTAAGAATATCTTGTTCCAGAGCATCACAAGTTTAGTTACTATGCAGATCTTACATTTTTGCTGTTCCGGAGACCCTAGTTTTTAACATTTCCATTCCAGTGCATCGTACTTCAGAATATGTTGAAGCTGGGCCGTGACGGCATGCATGCAATGCATTCGCATATGGATGGATGGATGGTCAGCTCATTCCCGCATTCAACAAACATTAGTTCCAGAGACCCCCATTTTCAGGTCTGAGTTAGTTCCAGGGCTACCAATTTTTAGCTTATCTGACGTAGTCAGATGCAGCTTGTAGAATCGCATGACAATCAGCATGTCGTGGCGTCCGTCCGTGCTGTCCTGTCAACGAGTTGGGCACAAATCTTAACGCTCGAACGTACGGTCACGATAATTCGGACGTTGGGGGGGGGATGACGACACGAGTGGATGTTGAAGTGGGGTCACGGTCAAGGTCAAGAGGTGTAAAAGAGGGGGAACTTCGCCTCTTCAACTTACAGTATAGGGAGGAAATGCAGAATTGGCGGCGACAATCTAAACGCTCGACCGTAGGCTCGTGATAGTCGGTGTATAGCATCAATGGAAGAAAAAGATCCTGTGCCAACATTTTGAAGGTCACAGGTCATAAGCTCTATGGGGACACGGCAAGATTGTCTTAGACATTTTTTCTGAGAACATGGTCTGATCGGTAGGATTGAAAGACAGTTTTTGTTTCAGCGGTGACTAAGCATCTTTTATAGCTATTAATGAACGGGACTATGAAATGTTACTTCTGCTGACATGCGAAGAGTAGTGTCGGATGAACTTTTGACCTCAAGGAGGAGGGTGTAAACATGGTTGTGTTTACTGTTAGAAAGGAATTTGAGCTGCGGTTTGCTAGTAGAGATCTATACATGCCATGATTATGAGCTTCAATGTCACAGTGAAATTTCAAAAAGCGCTAACATTAGTTGAAGAAAGGTTTATGCTCTTTAAGTCATATAATTTCTGAATGGATTCTGTCTGTCAGTGTGTTACATTACATTATTGCACTGAGTGCCACTGCCAGTGATGTAGTGTGATGAGTACTGTGTAGTTTTTGCGTGGTTAATTAGTTACGGTGGCACTCTCTATTTCGAACTGTAGGCTTGCCGTAGGTAAATAGATGAGTGTTACCTAATTCTGTCTTGGCAAATGGTTGTTGCTACTAACGTAAGAATGGGGCTTCATCTTTATCTTAAGACA
>NW_014577702.1:0-6700 GCF_000485595.1 Priapulus caudatus
AGGCACACCATGTTAAAATGCATAGTTATCATAGTAGAACACAATACATGAGTTTACTGTACTTTCACGGCTCATGTTTTATTACAATTATTAAATCGAATCGGATCGAATCGGATCAAAATATCGAAAAAAAAAATATCAATAATCGAATCGAAATAATTTGATACCAATGACAGTCCTAGGGTTAGGGCATATATATGGTTTATAGTGGCATCATATGATTTATAGCGGCATCGGTGGATGTGCGGCATATTCACGTTCGAATACGGCATCAGTGGATGTCCGGATGCGTAGCCTGGAGGCTAGGCGACCGATTCCGGACGTGTAACCACTGCGTATTCGAATAAACCTTCGGTCTATCGGGCCTTCGGTATATCGGACCTTCGGTACTATAGTCCTTCGCTACTATAGGTACTATAGTACCTATAGTTCGGTACTATAGTCCTTCTAGTACTATAGTCCTTCGCTCCTTCCTCCTGCGACGGAGCGAAGGGCTATACCACAGAGCTCTACTATAGTACGAGTACGTATAGCGTAAGTGTATACGTACGTATGTAGTAAGTGTTACGAGAGCCCAGACCCTCTCATAACTTAACGTTACGATGAAAATAACACATTTACACAAATAATTGTAATTATAGTGATATTATATTTTGTATTAATGAGTAAAATGTGTGTTTTTCATGGAAAATACATCAGAAAACTTACTTATCTACGGATCATAAACCATAATAAATATTTACAAATGGCGTTTGTTCCCTTGTTTTGAATGTTTGTTAGGTCAAAGCAAATCAAAGCAGCCAATCAGAGGAGCCCAAAACTCTGCAATGGATATAACGTGTAGGGGGAAAAAATTCGCCCCCGGGCTGGATCTATCCGGACGTGCAATAAATATCTGGACCTGCCTAGTTAGTTGTGTAACCATTGTAACCCTACCCTTGGCCCTACCCTAACCTTTTGGGGTACCCCACCTAGACAGATGAACACAGACGGATGCACTCACGCACGCACGCGCGCGCATGCACACGTGCGTGCGTCAGCGCGTATGCTCACTCGCTCATGCTCACACAATATGAAATGTTGGAAAATACAACTAATGCTTCGTAAATCCGGTCTGTATAATTTATGACAATGTAACCTCAGAATGTCGGCATGAATTTGAATACGCGATCAGCGGATTTTCTCTTGCCTATTGTATATAGGTGATATAGTGATACCGGCTTGTCCGTATAACTATATGCCTTTCATATCGCCCGCAACGCCCGTGTGAAACCGGCTGATATTACGCTATAATGTTTACTAATTCGCTTTCATCTGAGAATCTAGGGCAGAAGTTTAAGCGATAACAATCACACTAAGAAAGATTTACGTGCTCGCCAAGGATACAGGCAAATCGTCGAAAACTTATGGTTAGTAAAAAAAACTGGCGCCCGCATATGCCGCAGGAAATAAAGTATGCTACCATTTCAAATTACTAAATTATAAAAGATGTGAAAGCGTCGACGCGGAAGCGGGTAGCGAAGGCGAGACAGCCTAGGCGTGTGGCTGCCGCGCTTACGTACAGACGCTCCTGACCTAGTTACAGCGTCACGTACGCACACACGCACGAACGCACGCACGACCAGACGGAAAGAAGGAGAAAGTGAACGCAGCAGGCTGATTGATCAGTGTGTGTGACCGTGTGCTGTGGGTTAGAGCCTCAGGGCAGGCAGGCAGGCAGGCAAGCAGGCAGCAGCAGCAGCAATGACACACGCCTGGCTACAGGTAGACCTAATAATTGGGCCTTATAATTGGGCCATACGTGTCTGCCTATAGATACATAGGAAAGGCTGGCTGGGTGGTGTGACAGGCTTACCTATAGCTGTGTAACGCGTTGGCGAT
This sequence comes from Priapulus caudatus, assembly GCF_000485595.1. Taxonomy (NCBI): domain Eukaryota; kingdom Metazoa; phylum Priapulida; class Priapulimorpha; order Priapulimorphida; family Priapulidae; genus Priapulus; species Priapulus caudatus. Next base: position 1,882 of record NW_014577702.1, read on the forward strand.
GGGCTAGGACGCCTGCCTATGGTGATGGGTGCCTATAGTGATGGGTGCCTATAATGATAGGTGCCTATAGTGGTCACTTGTGGGTGCCTATAGTGGTGGGTGCCTATAGTGATGGGTGGCTATAGTGGTTGGTGCCTATAGTGATGGGTGCATATAGTGATGGGTGGCTATAGTGGTTGGTGCATATAGTGATGGGTGCATATAGTGATGGGTGCCTATAGTGATGGGTGCCTATAGTGATGGGTTCCTATAGTGATGGGTGCCTATAGTGATGGGTGGCTATAGTGATGGGTGGCTATAGTGGTTGGTGCATATAGTGGTGGGTGCCTATAGTGATGGGTGCATATAGTGGTGGGTTTCTACAGTGGTGACTGCTTACCTTAATTCTCATGGTCATGGATTAGCATAGCCTGGCGTGCGTGCACACAGCGGGTCGGCATTATGCATGACGTCCGCGTTACGGCCGTAGTCGTCACTGTAGCAGACGCCCTCGGCGACGGGAGGGTTGGGACTGCGGCCGGCCCGCGCGTGCACGACAGTACAATCATGCGGCCAGGTTGCGGGAGAATGGGTGCGACTCGTGCTGCCGCCGTTCGGCGGCACCTGGCGGCGGGACACTCGGCGATAGTGGGAGTAGGGGCACTTAGGGGTGTCGGGCGTTGCCGTGGTAACGCGTCATTCGTATTCATCCGCGGATGCTGCGAAGTGAAATCGCATCTGACATTGTTTGACTTTGGACTCCATCTGATGCCGCATTGCGCGTTATAGTCACGTATACAGTGATACAGACATAATGAAATAGAATGGTAAAATCATGTAGACGTATCACGGCGTCTGCATCAATCACGTGACAGGCTGGCACGACTGAATCACGTGACAGGCTGGCACGACTGAATCATGTGACAGCCTGACACGGCGAAATCGCATCTTTAATCTATGGTAGATGTCTTTGACACGATGCTAGAGCTCGATCCATATATGCACTGGAGCTGAGGAGGCCCAGGGCAGAGGGAACGAAGGGCCAAGGGCTGCTTGCTGCCCCGATTGGTGTGCATCCCCAGTGACTTCCTGAATCGATACAAGCTATATAGCCGTCCCTTGTCCTTCCGTTCCATTACACAGTGGCTGGCGGCCTAATCCAGGCGGGATCTGCTGCGTTATAAGGACAGCAGGAAGGCTTGCATCTAAGCAGTGATGTAAGCCTCGACAGGGACACGGAAACTTGCTAGCCCGTGTGCAGCATGTATGTTTGCTGGGACTCTTGGCATGCTGCCCAGTTGTCCACCGCGCAGTTAGGCGTGCAGGCTAACACACAGAGAGGAAGATATGGACTGTTCACTTCCTGTGAGTAAGCTTTTTAAATCCCTATATTAATCCACTAAATCCCTATAGAAGCTTCGGCGCTTTTTGAATTTCCCCGTCATAAAGCTGATGTGTCAACCTTGTGGTATTGATTTCTGGGCGGTTAACCTTCCGAAACAATGAGTAAAACGTGAAAGTAAGTATTTCTTCCGTTCTGCACGCATTGTAGATTGGAATGTTATGAACGGTCAGCTTCGCGTAGAGAGACCGCGGCGTCTAGTTCACGCAATCACGCAATCAGCCCAACGCTGTCACGCCGTCACGCAGCGTGATTCCATTAGGAACAATAAATCAATCAGTCAAACGTGTCAAAAACGCCAGCGATCACATTATTGCGTGTGTTTGTATGTGATGGAATGAGGGGCCGGTGGTGATGGCGCTGTTGGTAAGAAATTACCCTCTCTGCACGATGCATAGGCTGTTTAGTGTGGCGTTTCAGAAGCTTTGAGCGTGAGAGTACGTGCGCGCGTGTGCGCACGCGTGGTCTCGTTTGTATCTCAATAAATTAATACCGCGGATCTAAGCTAAGCACTAAGAGATCCGCACGGGGTTTCCTCTTCTAAAAGTTGTTTTTGCGGCGTCTATTTATTGCCATTATATATAATATAATATAATATTATATATATTATATCCTATATATGTAGTAATAGTATATATAATATAAAAGTATAATATTATATAGATTATAGAGGGACCTATTTACGCAAGAGCGCCGCGTGATGGAGGTGTGTTGTTTAGCGGCCGAAATGGAGGCAAGCGCGATTGGGCTGGCTGCCAATCACGCCACCGCTATCGTACTTATGGTGGCGCATGTGTCATCGCTAAAGTAAGTTTGAAAATCTAAAGAAAGCGGCAGAAGGCCACAGCGTGTGTGCGTGTGAGGGAGAACGAGAGTACTAATAATATTAAGGAGATGGAGCGAGACCGAGAGTCAGAGCAAAAAGGAGAGAGAGAGAGAGCACGCGCGCGCGCGCGAGAGAAGAGAGAGAGAGAGTAGAGAGAGAAAGAGAGCACCGCGCGCGCGCGGAAGAGAGAGAGAGAGAGAGAGAGAGAAGAGAGAGAGAGAGGAGAGAGAGCGAGAGAGAGAGAGAGAGAAAGAGAGCCACGCGAGCGCGCGCCGCCGCAGCATGAGAGAGAAGAGAGAGAGTGGGACTGAGGGGGTGGAAAGAGACTTTCACAGAGGGGATCCTCGCTTTTACCTTAACGCGCACGTAAGTTATGCCGCCCACCCGCTGCGATTTTTGTAAATAGCTGGCGATTCCCGTCCCCCCCCCCCGATTTCCATGCGTGAATAGTGTATAGTGTATAGTGAGTGCGAGAGCGAAAACAGGCGCTCGGGCATTATGATGCTATGACCTGAATCTTGCCAGCGTTCTAAGAACCAAGCGCTGCTTTTTTAGGCGTATGAACTTTTCTTTCCCCTTAGCTTTATAAACATATAGGCCCCTATATAATATATATTATATATATATATATATATAATATATTATATATATATATACATATATATATATATATATACATTTATATATATATATATATATATATACATAATTTACATATATAGTATATATATATAGTCTCTTTGATATTAATAATATTATATACAGTGACAACCACTGTATATTACGTGTGACCATTATCCGCGAATGCCATCATGCAGTAATATGAGAAATATGTATGCTGAATAACCTACTTGAAATGCGGCATTTCGGCTCCGTGGCATGCGTAATTGTATTCTCCGGAGACTTATTCAACGCCGCACCGCTTGCCTGTAGGCGCTGGTGAAAAAAAAACACGCTAATTTTACCTTGAGAGAACCCGAAGGCGTACGAACGTCGAGTTTGCACTCACGGCATTGGGGCAGTCGAGTACGTAGTTTTACGTTGGCGTGAAGTTTCGTCATGGTGTGTTTTTCGCGTCCCGTCGGAGTCTTACTTTGTTTGAGCAACGAGCCCGGCTACCTCTAGTACCGATGGTTCTTTGGGCCCACAGACAGGCGTATGGTCAAAACGGCCTTATAGTGGCTAGGGCTTGAGAGCCAAGTTTAGCTCTAAGTGACTAAGCCTACTATAAATAGTACTATAGTATTATAGTAAGGCTTTAGTAACCTAGAGCTGGAGCCGATGCTAGCTTAGTACTATAGCCTACTATAGTACATCTAGGTAAGGCTATAGTGCAGAACTAAACGCGAGCGTTGTGTCTGACCAAGCGCCTGTGCGTGTCGCGTTGCCGAGTTCTGTGGGTTCTAAAGCCCCAAACACACGTGGGCGACCACAGCCGACGTCTGTATAATCCGACGCCATTGGTAAGCCACTAACCAAACGACGGAACGATCGTAAGCTAGCAGCGCGATTGTAAGACGAAATGCACCGCATTAAGATAACATTTAAATATTGGTGTTTCAAAGTTCCATAATCGAACTGAGTTCGCCAGGCAAGAGTGAGAGTCGCGGGCAAGGACGAAGTATGCCGGATGACGAGATATAGCCCACAAATAGAGGATCTCTATTTCGTGTACTCTTGATGAGTATGTTTAACTGCCGCTCATCGTGTCTTGGGTTCAAGATCCTTCACTCTGTTCAAAATACAAAGGGCCAAATGCTTTAAATCCGACCAAGGAGCGAGTTTAGATTTAGAGAATATCTGTATAAGTCCGCTTTAAAAACTAGGGTAATCTTTTTGGAAACAAACGCTGGTGAAACGCGCGCCCCCCCAGATGAAAGTTGACCGATTGAACTTTGATAATTACTGTCCGTCGTGCGCGTTTGCTAAACGTTGAAGTCTTGTCAGTTCCTTTTGGATGTCGTCGTTAAAGCCTCCCCCCCCCCCGTCGGCACATTCAAATACAAGACCACGGTGGCTCACGACGGTCAACGATTGTTTCGTTTGTCAGTCAGCTATATCGTCGAAATTGAAAACCTATAAATGCTACACAGATTAATTATACCAAAATCGACAGCGCCTGTCCCTAAAATTCACTACGCAATAGATCCATGCAAAAAAATCACCGAGTGCAAAATCCAATATACATAGAAGTGAAAGTATAAGTAGGTGACTGCTTTATATAAGTTTTTTTTTAAATATAGATTATTGGTATATCTGGTAGAAAATCCGACCATGTTATGGTCGATTTAATATATGGGCCAATAGCAGTATGAAATCGAGCAATCCAAAGGGATCGTCTTTGATGCGGATAAATCGTATAGTTCTACACTATAGCGCAACAAGAGAACAGTAGAACAGAAATTCTCGGATAGACTTAATCATCTATAACTAAATTATAGATCATATTCTTTCAACATCTATAGTTCGTAAGCGGCGAACTATAGAACCAACAATGGCAAGCCAAGACGAGTTCACGAATGTATATTAATCTTATGAGTGTCCTGTCTGTGAAATTAGGGTAATGTATTGACACGTATGGCGATAGATATGAGGGCAGGCCATACTAATAT
>NW_014577702.1:6904-10517 GCF_000485595.1 Priapulus caudatus
TCGTCGGCGTGTCGTCGACGTGTCGTCGGCGTGTCGTCGGCGTGTCGTCGGCGTGTCGTCGACGTGTCGTCGGCGTGACGTCGGCGCTCGCGCGAAATCTCTCTCGGCCGCGATTGTCAGTTAATAGATTCGTTAATTAGTCGGCGCTTTGTTAATTAATCAGTTCCCGCGTGCTGCGGGGATGCTACCTCTGATGGTGATTTACACGTGAGATAATGGCAGCTGCTATTGCTGCTGCTGCTGTTGCTGCTGCTGCTATTGCTGCTGCTGCTGTTGCTGCTGCTGCTGCTACTGCTGCTAGCGGTGGTTAGACGTGTCTTGTGTTACACATCAGGTGACGTGGTGGTATTAGAGAACAGGGAGGAGAAGCAGGAGCAGGAGGCGGAGGTGACGAAAGAGAAGAAGAGAGGAGAGGAGAGAATGTAAGGACTAGGATGAGGAGACGAGTCTGTGAAAAGAGAACGGTGTACGTGTAATAGGAGGAGAGGGTGGGGGAGGAGAGGGAGGGGGAGGCTGAGTGACGAGAAAAAGTCTGAGGAAAGAAGGTTGAGTTGAAAGAGTGTTGTTTTCGCTACAAAAACATCCCTCTGTGACCAGTGATACTGCTGCTGCTCTTGCCGCTACTGCTGGTGCTACTTATGCGCGCTCAGTCACGGTTGTCTGTCACGGTTGTTGTGATTTACTTTACTTTACTCGAGTCGTATCTCTCTCTCTCTCTCTGCCATCATTCAGCAGTAGCAGTAGCAGCAGCAGCAGCAGCAGCAGCAGCAGGTGTGTGTGTATGTGTATGTGTGTGCGTGCGTGCGTGCGTGTGTGTGTGTGATGTGTGCGTGTGTGCGCGTGCGTGCGTGTCCCTTGTGTGTGTGCATACGTGTGCGTGTCCGCGCGCGTGTGTGTGTGTACGTTTGGGCGTGGGCGTGTGTGTGTAGCATGCAGGGATGCTGATGCAGAGGGCAGCGAACGGTCAACACATCTTCTGCAGCTGCTGCTGCTGCTGTTACTGCTGCTACTGCTGCTAGGATTGTTCCTCATGCAGAGAGCAAAGCAGAAGAGAGAGAGAGAAAGAGAGCGCGGGCGTTGGGTTGGCGTAGAGAGAGGTGTATGAGAGAGAAGAGGGACGACGGCGAGAGGAGGAGGCGACGGTATAGTTCAGAGACCATCATTGCTGCTGCTGTCGGAGCTCTAATGCTATATAATGACTGCTGGCAGGAATAAATCAGCATTGCGGACTGACTCTCAATGAGATGAATAGTCGCTATATGGATAGTTTAACCAATATTATTATTACCGGTAATGGCCTCGCGCTTCACGCGTGCGGCAGCTGCGTATATATTATATATATATATATATATATATATATATATATATATATATCTCTTGATATTAATAATATTATATACAGTGACACATGTATATACGGTGTGACCATATCCGGAATGCCATCAGCAGTATATGAGATATGTATGATGATAACCTACTTGAAATGCGCATTTCGCTCCGTGCATCGTATTTATTCCCGGAGACTTATCAACGCCGCACCGCTTGCTGTAGGCGCTTGGTGAAAAAAAACACGCTAAGTTTACCTTGAGAGAACCGAAGGCGTACGAACGTACAGTTGCACTTCACGGGTGCAGTCGAGTACGTAGTTTACGTTGCGTGAGTTTCGCTGGGTGTTTTCGCGTTCCGTCTGAGTCTTACTTTGTTTGAGCAAGAGCCGGGCTACCTCTAGTACCATGGTTCTTGTGGCCACAGACAGGCCTATGGCAACAACGGCTTTAGTGCTAGGGCTAGAGCCGAGTTAGCTCTAGTACCTAAGCCTACTATATAGTACTATAGTATTATAGGTAAGGGCTTTAGTACTAGAGCTGGAGCCGAGCTAGCTCTAGTACTATAGCCTACTATAGTACTCTAGGTAAGGGCTATAGTGCTAGAGCTAGAACCGAGCGTGTGTCGACCAGCGCCTGTTGCGTGTCGCGTGTGCCGAGTTCGTGGGTTTAAGCCCCACACACGTGGCGACCACACCGACGTCTGTATAACCGACGCCTGTGTAACCACTAACCAACGACGACGATCGTAGCTAGCAGCGAGCTTGCTAGACGAAATGCACCGCATTAAGATAACATTAAATATTGGGTTCAAGTTCCATAACAACGAGTTCGCAGGCAGAGTGAGAGCGCGGCAGGAGAATATGCCGATGACGATGATATCAGTCCCACAAATAGAGATCTCTATTCGTGTACTCTTGATGATATGTTTATGCTGCTCGCCATCGTGTACTGGGTTCAATTCTTTGCATCTGTTCAAAATACAAGGGCCAATGCTTTAAACCGACCAAGGAGGAGTTAGATTTAGAGAATATCTGTATAAGTCGCTTTAACTAGGGTAATCTAGTTTTGGAAACAAACGCTGTGGAAACGCGCGCCCCCCAGACAGAAAGTGACCGATTGAACTTTGATAATTACTTCCTGTGCGTGCGCGTTTCTAAACGTTGAGCTTTTCAGCTTTTTTGATGTCGTCGTTAAAGCCTCCCCCCCCCCGTGTCGGCACATCAAACAGACCACGTGGGCTCCACGGTCAACGATTGTTTCGTTTCAGTCACTAATCGTGAAATGAAACCTAGAAATTGCTACACAGATTAATATACCAAAATCACGCGCTGCCCTAAAATTCACGCAGATATCCAATATACAAGAGCGAAAGTAGGTGACTGCTTTATATAAGTGTTATTTTTAAATATAGATTATTGGTATATCTGGTAGAAAATCCGACCATGTTTATGTCTGTATTTAATATATGGGCCAATACAGTAGAATCAGTCAATCCAAGGATGTCTTTGATGCGGATAATCGGTATAATTCTAATCTATAGCGCACAGAGAACAGTAGAACCAATCTCAGACTTAATCATTATATAATTATAATCATTATCTTCACATCTATATTCGTAAGGGCGAACTATAGAAACCACAGGCAGCCAAGACCGAGTTCACATGTAATTAATCTGTATGAGTGGTCTGCTGTGAAATTAGGGTAATGTATTACACGTAGGCGGATGATATGAGATGCAGGCGCATACTATATGCGCTGCTGAGTCAACTCAATCAGTCGTAGTTAGCAATCAAAGCACGTACAGGTACGGTACCAGCTGCTCCCCCTCTCCACGCAGCTACTAGCTTCTTCTTACGCGCTTCCACCAGCACACACGCCAAATTTATACCCGCCCTGTGGCGCCACCTACGATGCGCGCCTGCATCGTTTAGCTGCGTCTGGCGTATTGACAGATCTTGCAGTGCGGCGTGTGCTAGCCAGCGCCACGTGCTTTCGCGCAACATCAGGCGATACGGAGGGAGCGGAGTCCACGCGAAGTCAGGCAGGCAGTCATTCACGGTAGGAGCCGTTAAACGTATCGTACGTGTGCGCAACCGTCTGCGCGCGTGTTTATGACCGACCACCAGCCGCAAACAAACACGTATATATGCACGTATGTATCTATATATACCGTGGCTGATACTGCATTATTATTACTCCTCTGTGGTGCCGTGTTCCCGACAGGAGAGAGAAAGAGATAGATACAGAGAGAGAGAGAGAGAGAGAGAGAGAGAGAGAGAGAGAGA
>NW_014577702.1:11625-13486 GCF_000485595.1 Priapulus caudatus
TGCCCGCCTTGCCTGCGGTGCTGCCGGTATGCTGGTATATCTGCCTGTCGCACGCGCCTATCCGGGCACCTAGAGACACACACACACCCTCGTTTTCCTATCAGCAGTGTTTATCATGTGTGCGCATGCTGTTAGAAATGTGGTCATACCCGCCATGTTCAGCACGAATCTCACCGTGTGCGGGGGCCTTTATGCTTGTGATGCTGGTGTATGGTCACTTCATTCCCCGCCGGCTTCTCAACGCCACTGTTTATTATGTTATATCCACGAGAGCCTATAATATGGGATTGCTTACTCCTGTTTTTAATATTGGAAGCTATGGTCGCTTCACTCCTCGCGCGCGCTCTCTGCCTCTCTCTACGTCATGTTTATCATTATGATGTGTGCGGATGTTATAGCCACGAGAGCCTGTGAGTTAATACGAGATTGCTTGCTGCTATTTTTAATGTTGTGAATTTTGGTCACTACACTCCGCTCGCTCACTTTCTACGTCATGTAACTCATGTTAGTGAGGTGTGATGTCTGCAGCATCCGGGTACTCTAGGTCTGTCATCCGGGTACTCATTGGGCCGTGTGCTATCTCTCTCTCTCTCTCTCTCTCTCTCTCTCTCTCTCTCTCGCGACCGCTATATGAGCACGGTATTAGTTTTCTCAGAACTGTGAGATCGTTATTCGCTATCGCTCGAGTGACAGCTAGAATCATGGATAGTTTATCACGCACGGGTTCTAGATTTCAGCAGTGGCACCGATATCCAAAAAAAAACGCGGGCAAGAAGAACCCTGTATAAAACATACGTAAATATGCTGCCGAACAGTAGCAGCGTGATACTACCAGTGATACTACGTGCAGTAAACGCACGCGATCCACGTACAGTACCCGTGGCGTATAGAGGAAGATAGATATAGGCGGCATGGGGCCCGCATGCTAGCTCACACGTTGTTCACCCTCCTACACGTTTACCCCGCTAGCCAGATTGTGTTCACCGATGGATGGTACGCTGCATATATATCAGGAGTAGATAATAGCAGGATAATAGGGAACTATTTATTCCCTATTATTCCCTATTTATTCCCTATTATCTACTTCTGATATATGTATACCTGCTACTGCTGCCGCCGCTAGCTGCTTCTCCTGTCGGTTGTCTCGTTGTATGCTACCAGCATCCTACTCCTGTACCGTCATAGGTTAGTGAGGATAGTGGCTATTATTCCACCCGCCTTCCCTGTCGGAGGGTTTTCGCCTGTACGGCTGTGAGGGTTTCCCCTCATTATTAGGGTTCCGGCTTACCGGCCGCTCACTCCTTGCGGGAGCCCCTTCTCCTTCTCTGCTTTGGATCTGAGAGAGAGAGAGAGAAAGAAAGAGAAAAAAAGCAAGATAGAAAGAGAGAGAGAGAGAGAGAGAGAGAGAGAGAGAGAAAGAAAGAGAAAGAAAGCAAGATTAGAAAGACAGGAGAGAGAGAGACGAGAGAAAATGATATGTGAAGGGTATGAACATTTACTGCCCATGTGGCCGTATTGTCGTTGTGCCATTATTAGGCAATGGTCTGCTAAGTCAGGTGAATGAATGAGAAGCATAATTTGTATAGTAATGAATTAATGAGTGAAAGGGAGAGGTTGTTTTTCAAAGCCCACTAATTCAGATGAATCCTACCATTAGCAACTCACGACAGCACTAATAGCGTTACCTATAGCGTTACTTAGGTGTAACGCAGGAAGGTTGTGATGTATCTCCTTTTGCCTTGTTATCTCATATAATGGGGTGTGTTTCAAGGACACATTTCGTCCGTCACAACACGTGCCGCTTCATTCTAATCGCTCCTATGACTTTTCAAACTTTTAGGGGGAGCGTGAACCGCCGGTC
>NW_014577702.1:16168-19053 GCF_000485595.1 Priapulus caudatus
AGGGAGTAATGTCTCTCCTGTGCAAAAATCGCGTGGCTATACGTTTGCCTCGGTGTGATCTCTCCGACACTGCCGCCCTCCGGTGGCAATCATGAAAGTTGCGCAGCAGTTTTCGAGGGGACCGCGGTTTGGTTGCACACTTTCGCGACGCTGGTCGCAGGGAGATGGTCATTACCTGCCCTAGCTCTAGTACTATAGCCCGCGATCTTTAACTGCCGCTGGGTTCCATTTCAAACGAAATTTGCAAGTAGTGCGGGCACTTTTAGGAATAAATGGATAAACACATGGTGTAAAGTTATGGAAAGTGTTCAAAAAGATAGGTGAGATGTCCATGTAGATAAATAAGCCCGATAATTTTGCCTTTTGCGATCCATTTTTCGGGGGGACAGGTGGTAACAGGTTGCAGTTACGAAATTTAGCTGAAAATGTTCTATAGCCCTGCGGCAGTTAATGAACGCGGGCCATAGTACTAGAGATATACCTGCCCCGTGTAGCCGGCACAGACAGATGCATAGAAGGCGGTCAGTGAAAGTTTGTAGGCGTGCCCACCTAGCTACCTACCAGCCTACCTTCTTGCTTGCTTGCTAATTATAGTGCACGTGTACGACAGCGTTAATTGCAACGCACCTGTACGGTGGCATTAATTATAGTTTACCTGTACTAGCTATGTCTACATGTGCGGTAGCGTTGGGTAGTTGTTGTAATTGGGTATTTTAGCACGTAAATGTTACGGTGGCGCAGAAGGCTCACCACAATATGAACATTTACCTGCCCATGTGGCCGTATTGTCTGTTAGTGCGATTGATTAGGCAATTTCTTCTAAGTCAGTGAATGAATGAGAAGATAATTTGTAAGTAATGAATTAATGAGTGAAAGGGGAGAGGTTGTTTTTCAATAGCCACTAATTTCAGTTGAATCCCTACATAGCAACTCACGACAGCACTAATTAGCGTTACCTATAGCGTTACCTAGGTAACGCACGGCAGGTGGTGATGTATCTCCTTTTGCCTGTTACTCTCTATAATGGGCGCGTGTTTCAAGGACACCTATTCGCCGCGTCTACACAACGTGCCGTTCATTCTAATCGCTCCCTAGTGACTTTTTCAAACTTTTAGGAGGCTGAACCGCGGTCGTCATGGAAACGCAAAAATTCCACAGCTGATACCGAAACTCGTAAATTCGCGAACTTGGGAATTTCCATTCATACCGGCCTGCCGCGTAGACTGGCGCCACTCATTTTTGCCGTGTAGCCTGAAGCTGCGGCGAGCGCGCGCCGAGGCGGAAGTCTATAAAAAAGTGCGCGGCTTTCTGCCGACCCGGGAGAGAGCCCGGTGGATGGAGTGATGAGTCACGGAGCTGCTGGTACTGAGGCAGAGCATCATCATCCTCGTCCTCATCCTCGTTATTCGTTGCCGTGATAATTCTCTGCGCAGCTGCTACCGGTAGCTACCGCGCTAGCAACGACACATCAGGCAGCCCCACGGTCGATGACCACGTGGCGTCCTTAGACTTACGACGACGTCGATTTCGCGCATCGTTCGCTGCATCACTTAGCTGCCCAGCTGCAGTCTAGACCGCGCGGTGTTCACGAGGAGACGGTTGCGAGGGGGACCAGCAATGAACGAGCGATGCGCCGAAACTCACGCAGAGACGCGTCGCGCAGGTTGCCCGGCAACAAGTACGCGCCGCCGCTCGTGGCGACATCTAGCGGGCGCATTTTGATTAGCGCTTTCCGATGCTAAATCGCCGGCAGGCGACCCATAACACGTCTGTGATTCCGTGTAAGCTATCTGTGATTCGACTGCTGACGGCGCCGGAGCGACCTGCGGCCCCGTCTGCGCGTCACTACCGCCGCGTTCGGGGGAGATCTCAGGGGAGAGCCAGACCGTCAGTTCTCGGCAGTGTCCGGCGATATCTTCGGCCATAAACATGGTGACGCGCGCAAGGAGCGACACCTACTGGGGTCTGAGCGTACTATCCGGCCCCGAAAATCTCTTTGGCTGCCATGACGACTCGGGTGAGTAAACGGGTGGAGCTGTGTGACTAGGAGGGTTGCGTGCGTGCGTGCGTGCGTGCGTACGTGCGTTCACCCGTGCGTGTGTGCGAACGTGTATGAGGGTGGGGTTGAGACGTCCACGGGTGATTGCGATGGTAAGTCTGACGCGTGTCTGTCGGACAAGTGTTCAGCAAGGTCGATTAACTTAAAACAATCTACGTGTACTTAAACGATTCTAAATAGTCATAACATCTCCGGCTTGTTTCAAAACAACAGCATGACCTCCCCTCCCCTAGTATATGAGAGTGCCAGTGATATCTGGGCTGAGTGGCAGTCGGGCCCTGCTGCCTCAACTATTAATGCGTCACTGTCACACGCATGCATACACGCACACACATACACACACAGGCACGCACGCACGCACGCGCACACACACACACGCATGTACGCACGCTCGTTCGCGCACACGCGCACACGCGCAGTGACCCAGTGTCATATAACGAGGGGCAATAAACTGCCGTCATGTGCGGAGTCATCATGATCATGATCATGACTCATACATAATACCAAGGGCGTAATAAGAAGCGCCTTCTTTGTACGCTCTTTATAATACCTTGTTACCGCAGCCAGACATGCGAGCGAGAGAGCAGGGAAAGAGAAAGAGAGAGAGAGAAGAGAGAGGGAGAGAGAGAGCGAGTGAGAAAGATATAGAAAGAAAGAGAGAGAGAGAGAGAGAGAGACGGACGGACGGACGGACGGACGGACGGACGGACGGACGGACGGACGGGCATGCATACATGCACACACATACACACACACGCACGCACGCACGCACGCACGCACGCACGCACGCACACACACACACACACACACACACACACACACACAC
>NW_014577702.1:20209-24162 GCF_000485595.1 Priapulus caudatus
TATATAAAGTAATATATATATAATAAGAGCTAAGAGTATTATTAGCTCTTGCTAGGATGTTTCTCTCTTCTTTCTCTCCCAGCGAATGCTATTCTCTCATTCCCTGACCTTTCCGTCCCTTTTCTTCTGCCTCTTACTTATGCATTCATCCATGCCTTGAAGAACGCCTTCCCCTCCGGCTGAGCTACGAGCTCCTTCCTTCCCTGCTACGGTACGCGCTCCCGCATAGTTGCATTTCTTCATGCGACGCATGTCTCCCCTCCCTTAATCTGATTGCGAGTAGGATAATAAATACTGTTATGAATCAACTTCTGACATGATGTATGTGCGGGGCCGCACACCGTGCGCGGTTGATTTATGAGCAAATGCAGTTAGTAGTTATATTAAATAGCCGGCGAAGGCGAGAGTGAATGACCCGGATGGATATAACTTTCTGCCCCGTGGCGGTGTGGGGTGTGTGATGGATAACTCGGCATGCCCCGTGGCCTCTCGGGCTGCGTGACCGTATTTCTACATGATTCTGGGCGTGTAGATCGCCGGCTAGAAACACAAGTAAGAAAACGTAGCGGTAGTGTCTAGAGACACACCTATATATATATACAATGTCTGTCTGTCTCCTGCAAAAACAGCTAGGAGAATTTTAATAACCCGCCGCTAACTGGTTACAGTAGTTTCTACCGGGTAGAATGGGTCCGGGTGGAGTCAAGCCAGCTTGAAGGAAAGAAAGTTAACAGCGGAGAGACGCAACAGAGGGGAGATAGTAGAGAAGCTGTCTCCGAGGCCGCGATAGAACGAAGTCTCACACAAAGGCAGAGAGAGAGAGAGAGAGAGAGAGGTTCAGGCGAGGAAATGAGAAGCCATGTCAGAGATGAATGCTGCTGCCGCGGAGCATGCTAGCATCATGATGCTCATCCTCCTCATCCATGCATACCGCGCGCCTTAACGCGATGCACGCGGGGTATCATAGCGATGCATGCTGCTGCTGCTGCTGCTGCTGCGGAGCATCATGTTGTGTGCCGGCACATAAATATCAAGGGTTAAGAAAAGTTAGGGTTAAAGGTAGAGATAGAGGTAGAGTTGCAAGGCTTGGCTGCTGCCGTCGCTGCTGCTACAGCTGCTGCCGCCGCCGCCGCTGCTGCTGGCGTTACTACAGCTACTGCTACTGCTACTGCTGCTACTACTTCTTTGATGTGACGCTAGTTTTTCTTTACAATCCCATTAGGTCGGTGAGACGCATGCGCGGGCAGGCGGACCTTTCTCTGTCCACAGATAAGCCGCGCCGAGCAATATTGGAATTGGATCGAGTTTGCTGGCTTGCCCGAGTAACGACCTGAAGGTGTAGCCTAGTGAGCGATAGTGGGTGAGGACGGTGGAAGCTAGGGAGGGGGTGATGTGAAAGGGGAGGGCAGGCGGAGGGTAATTGAGTTGGCGGTAGATGGAAAGAGGGATGGAGATCAGGGAAGCAGGGAGGGATGGCTTAGGAGGTGAAGAGGAAGAGGGGTGAGACAGACCGCGAGATAACGAAAGGGAAAGAGAGGGGGAGAGCGCGAGAGCGAGAGCGCGCGCGAGGGAGAGATAGAGTGAGTAAGGGTAAAAAATATAGAGGCAATGAGGTTTCTGACCGTTTCTCATCGCCAGTGTGTAATCGAAGGCAAAGACCGTATCACGCATGAGATTGGACACAGGAAAATGTCCCGAATGCCATCGAGTGGTTGTGGTGTATATGACTGACAACAGTGTTCCGTACAACGATAGCTGAAGATGCCCAACCCACCATCTACTGGCTCGAGTAACCAGTAGTCCGTTTGTACGATAAGATTTTTGTTAACTACCACTCTCTCTCTCTCTCTCCTTCGCCCTGTCTTTATCTCCCGCTCGCTTTATCTTTCTGTCTCCCCTTTCCATCTCTCTCTCTCTCTCTCTCTCTCTCTCTCTCTCTCTCTCTCTCTTTCATCGTCTCCTATCTCTTCTTTTTCTCCCTCTCTCACCTTTTTTTTCTCTCTCTCCGTCTCTCTCTCTCCCCTTTCTTTGTCGTTTATCATCATGCAGCTGATTTCAACTGTGTCGGTGTAAACGGCTGGAGCAAACGTGTCCGTCCACGCAAGTTGCCATGGTAACGATAGCCAGGGTACCGTGACGCTATCGGTTTCTTGCTTGGCTTCACTTTGCATCGGAGAGATGACGCTGAACACGCGAGAGAGAGGCGGCGAAAACCACGATGGATGCATTCCTCCTCATCCTCCTCCTCCTCCTCCTCCTCATCCACCCCAGCATCCCGCCGCCGATTGCACGAGTCATCTAATAATATTGGTGTTGATAACATTATTCACGATGTTGACGACTATTGTATAACGAGCTCCATCTATACCGACCAGGAAGCTCCAGTATATATGCTACGTTTTTCTTCTGCTGAATTTGCCTAATTAACGAATCGACGGGTTTGAGAATGGAGATCGGTTCACAGTAGTAATTTCACATTTATAATCTTATGTGATGTGGATTTCTGCGAGTTTTTCTGATCCCTTAAATGATATTTTAATAATTTCATATCGTATAATTGCCTTCGCCTCATCGTACTCTTCATCCGCAATTTGATTGTACTCCGCCAATTCCCGTCTTCATAAAAGCTGTATTACTGGATTTAACGAATCAATACAGATCGCTGAATGTATAATAATTGTAGCCCGAGATTTTGCGCGCATGCGCAGATTCTGCCGCGTCTTTTCCGGCGTAACTAATCGATGTACATAGCTACCGCACTCACTATGGGAGGAGTTTCTATGGAAATGGTTTTCTGTGGCTCAGTACGTGGCCACACACGATCACACACCACATACACATTGGCACACAACCGCACGCACGCACGCACGCACGCGCGCACGCATAATCGCATACACGCGTGAGTACGTCATGTGTGCACGACGGTTTTACATCATCCTTCCATTATTTCCCAAAACAACGGCTGTATATTATTATATATAGGCACGCTGGAATTCGCATTGTTATAGCTTTTAAAATGCAACTTTGTGTGAAGAGCAGGTTGTTTGTGTAAGTTTTCGGCTACAGCAACGCACGCACACACGCGCACCTGCGCGCACCCACGCACATGCACACGAACGAACGCACGCACACGCGCGCGTCTGCATGGCGTGATGATCTGTGAAGCCACGCAGTTAAGCGTGTCACCAACACGGGGGCGTTGAAGCGCACACGCACTTACTGTGATGGCAAACCCTGCCTTCACTCACTCGCCCACCCACCCAACCAGACCCTGCACAGCGTGAGTTGCCACGGCGACGGACCGCCGACTGCTGCTGTTGTTGCTGCCAGCATCCACTTCTCCCTGCTCCGCCCCCTCCCGCCGCCTCGCGACGCTAGCGCTGCTTGCTTGACATACAGGAAATTACGTGCATAACTGTCACAATTTATGGCCTGCTTAGAGCACCCCTCTGAAAGGGCAGAAAGAGGGCAGGGGGAGGGAATGGAAGAGAGTGAAGGGAAGGGGAGCTGAGGGGTGACAGACGGAGAACGGTGAGGTGTGGGAATTGGGAGAGGGAGAGCGGAAGGGAGAGGAGAGGAGAAGAGGGAAGAGAGGAAAGGAGAGAAGAGGAGAGGAGAGAGGAGAAGAGAGGGGAGAGGCAAGGAGAGTAACCCTGTATCCTAGCTAACTCCTTCCCGCCTTCCCTCCTCCACGCCTCAGCGCTTGTCACCTGGTTACGATTACGGCGCGGACGTGAATCACATGTCCGGGAGAAGGTCTGCTGAGAGGTTGCGAGGCCGGGCGACGAGGGAAGCCAGCCGTCTGCTAGCCGCGGCGATGCCTCGCCAATTCACGCAGCTGCAGAACTTGCCGCGTAAACGTTTCATCTCTCTCCCGCTGTGTTGGGAGGCTCGTGTGTGTGTGTGCATGCGTGCGTGTGCGTGTGTGTGTGTGTGTGTGTGTGTGTGTGTGT
>NW_014577702.1:27497-32671 GCF_000485595.1 Priapulus caudatus
TATATATGTAGTGAACGGGGAGAGCGAGCATGAGTAGGCAGAACTTGCGTGGCATTCTGTCTATTGGATTTTGATCGGAGTGTCACGAGCCACCCACCCAGCGTTCGATCCGTAGCAAACCTTGGAGTAATCATTACCTCTAAGGGCAAACTACTGCTATTACTTCTACTGCCGCCGCTGCTGCTGCTGATGATACTGCTGTTGCTGCTGTTGTTGTTTTTGCTGCTGCTGGCGCTACAACTATTACTACTACTGCCACTGCCGCCGCTGCTATTGCTGCTGCTGTTGCTGTCACATATACACTGCTGTATATGCTAGCGCCGCTCAGCGAACGCTGGGTCCTTTGTGAAGCTAAGTAGATTTTACGAGATCACGTGAATTTACGTTTATTGCTGATGCTGAGAGTCGTTTCATCTCGTAAAGTGTGCCGCCTATTGGGGGCCGACCCGATAGCAATGAAACCTGCTGCTGCTGTATACGTCGTGTGGCTCCTGCGTTCATGCGTGCATGCGCGTGTACGCAGGCGTGTGTGCGGGGTGCGCGCGCGTGGGTTGTGCCCGTGCATATAGGTGCGTCCGCGGGGCGGTACGCGTGTATGGGAACGTGTGTTGATACGTGCGTGTGTACGTGTGCCCTATGTTAGTGCGCGCGTTCGTGCGTGCGTGCGTCGTGCGTGCGTGCGTGCGTCGTGCGTGCGTGCAGGAGCAGGCAGCGGTGAGAACAGCAACCCACCACGGTGCCGTAGTTCTTATCGTATCCTAGAAGCACCGCTATACTCACTGATGCAATCCGCGACCGTGACATTGCTGAGTTGAAGTGTGTGGATGACATTGTCACCACTAGGTACCGCCGCTAGTAGTCCCGGACTTGTCCTACCGATGTGGCTTTGTAGAAGAAGCATGTTAAATTAGCGAAAGGGTCGCTGTTTTCCATGTCTCCTGGCAACGCAAAGAGGTAGATAGGATATTAGATGCTCGGTGGCGTCGAGAGTAACTTTTTTGGGAATATTGCCGTTCAGTTTGCAGTAATAATCGTTGTCGTGTTGAATGTTCCTGCTGCGTCGCCGTCATGTTATTATTCGCCTCTCGCTAATGAGCAACTGAGCAGCAGCAGTCCTCGTCGTTAACTGACGACTGGGAATCGGCGTGCGCTCGGCTGCGTTGTTGTCGTCGTTGCCATGGCGTCGCGCGCGGTCGGTATAACGTGACGTGTTGTCGTGTGTAGTGCTTTATCGCTGGCTTCGCTTTAGCTCTCTCGACAAACCGGTGTAACGTGGTAGACATCCCCCTATGGTAAACCCCCCCACCCCCTACACACATATATTGCGCGCATATATATTGCTATATATTGTCTAGTAGGACGCACTGCGCTTGCGCACGATGATCTGACGTTTATTGCTCATACGTAATGTATAGGAGGCGTATAGAGGGCTGTCTACCATGCTACCCCGCTACATGCTAACGATGTCGCTCGAGCGTCCCCTTACACATCGGCGTAGCACACTCCGCACCGCTTACATGCGTTCTTTATTCACTCGCTAGAGAGAAGTCATCGTTCTGAAAACATCCCGCGTGGAGCGAATAATCATTGAGGGATGTGATTATCTAGATGGATGATCGTATCATTATTTGATTGATTATTGCCGTACATTTACGCTAACGACAGCATCTTTCTATCTATGGTATAATAAATACGAATGTGCGTGCATACGTGCGTGCGCTCGTGTGTACGTGCACGTCTTTGCGGTTTTGATTGTCGGTGTAGAAATCTACATAATAATGTCCATCTTGGATTGTTTCGTAATTTCTTAGAATGAGCCATCGGTTCGTAATGAGCAGATTCGTATAAATTAGCTAGCAATCAATTGTCGTGGTGTGTGACAGTAACATCCTCCACCGAGTCTAATTCATCCGTCACGTCACGTCACGTCACGCGTCTGTTCTACGCAGATACCAGTGACGTGGTCCACAGGGACAGGTCACGTGATTTACGGTTTAAGAGGCACGTGCTCTACGTAGACACGAGTGACGAGGTCTACGAATACACGTCACGTGCTATACATAGACATCCACCACGTGGTCTACGGAGGGATATCACGGGATTTATAGGGACCAGTCACGTGGTATACGGAGACCAGTCACGTGATCTACGGGAACAGGTCACGTGGTGATATAGTCGCTGTCGACTGTTGGTGGGTCTTCAGACAGTTCCGGAATTTATTAACCGGATTAAACAGTTTCATTAGTTCATATCGTTGCTAGAGAAGCTCACTGATTGGATGAGTGGGTGGATGGATATTGGAGTGGGCGGAGATGGTGCTAGTGCTGGTGCTGGTGGTCGGGGGGTGGGGGCGGTTCTCGTGCATGATAGATGACTACTAGACTAGACTGTTACGCTGACGTTAATATTCCAGCTGCGCGTGTTACAGAGCGAGCGTGGAAACGTTCGATGCGTGAGTGTGCGGCAGCGTCGGAGGAGAGAGAGAGGGCGGCTGGTAGCTTCACCTGCTTGGTGCGATAGCTTCCCTACAATTCTCCTTGCGTGTGTTGCTGGGTATGTGTGCAGGAGCTAGGCACGCTCTAGCTTCCCTGCAATTCTCTCCACGTTGCTGGGCATGTGTGCAGGAGCTAGCTTCCCTACAATTCTAGTAGTTACCTAGCTATGACAGTGCTGAAGCCAGCTTGCTAGTGACGAGCAGTAAGATTCGCTAACACGTAGTAAATTCGGGTAGCAAGCACCAAGACAGCTACGATCAGGTCTTACTCGCGAGATATTATATATATATGATATATATATAATATATATATGATAGTGATATATATATATATAGGTATATATATATATATATATATATAATATATATATATGTATGAAACGGCAGGAGAGCGAGCATGAGTAGGCCAAGAACTCTTGCGTGGTCATTCCTGTCTTGGATTTCTTGATCGAGTGTCAGGTGCGAGCCACCCACACCAGCGTTCGAGTCCGTAGCAAGACCTTGAAGTAATCATTACCTCTAAGAGGCAAACTTACTGCAATTACTTCTACTGCCGCCGCTGCACTGCTGCTGATGATACTGCTGTTGCGTCTGTTGTTGGTTTTGCTGCTACTAGGTACGCTAGCTACTATCTAGCCTCACTGCCACTCCGCGCTGCTCTTTTTTGTGCTGCTGGTTGCTGGTCACATTATACAAGCTGTATATGCTCAGCGCCGCTCGCGACGCGTGTGTACGCTTTGTGAACCTAAGTCAGACTTTTACGAGATCACAATGAATGTTACCGTTTATTGCTGATGGTGAAAGTCGTATTCATCTGCGTGACAGTAGTGCGCCTATTGGGGCCGACCCGATAGCAATGAAAACGCTGCTGCTGCTGTAGTACGTCGTGTGCTCTCCTGCGTTCATTGCGTGGCACTGCGCGTGGTACGCGAAGCGTGTGTGCGGGGTGCGCGCGGCGTGTTTGGTGGCCCGTGCATAGGTGCGTTCGCGTGTACGTCCGCGGGGCGGTACGCGGTGTATGCGAACGTGTGTTGATAGCGTGCGTGGGTACGTGCTGCGGCCTATGTTAGGTGGGAGCGCGCGTGCGTGCGTGCGTGCGGTCGCTGCGTGCGGGTGCAGGAGCAGGGCAGCGGGTGAAGAACAGCAACAGCGCACCACGTGGGGGCCGTAGTTCTTTATCGTATCGCTAGAAGAGGCACCGCTAGTAGGCTCACTGATGCAATCCGCGGACCGTGACATTGCTGAAGTGTGTGGGCATGAACATTGTCACACTGAGGGTTACCAGGCCCCTAGAGTCCGCGGACTTGTCTACCCGACTGTGGCTTTGTAGAAGAAGCATTGGTTTACAGATTCGACGACAGGGTCGCTGTTTTCCATGTCTCCTGGCAACGCAAAGAGGTAGATAGGGAGTAGCGAGAGAGGCGGAGGAGGAGGCAGAGAGAGAGGTGGGGTAGGAGGGAGAGAGAGAACGAGAGAGAGAGAGGGAGGGAGGGCGGAAGAGAGAGGGAGAGAAGGGAGAGAGAGAAGAGAGAGAGAGAGAGAAGAGAGAGAGAGAAGAGAGAGAGAAGAGAGTAGAGAGAGGGAGGGAGGGCGGAAAGAGAGAGGGAGAAGAGGGAAGAGAGAGAGAGATGAGAGAGAGGGAGAAAGGCGTGAGAAGGGCGAAAGCGGGAGGAGGAGGCAGAGAGAGAGAGAGCAGAGAGATGAGGGCAGGAGGGAGGCGGAGAGAGAGGGAAGAGAAGGGAGAGGGAGAAAAGGGGGAGAGAGAAGAGGAGGAGGAGGCAGAAGAGAAGAGAGAGAGATGAGAGCAGAGAGAGAGTGAGCAGAGAGCAGACGAGGAGAGAAGAGCAGACAGGACAGTGCATGAAGAGAGGGGGAGAACAGAGATAACAATACGTAAGTTAATCCTATCTCTCGGCTATCTAACATGAGCAGCGTCGAGACTTAAGTAAGGCAGAAATGTTAATGCGTTCTTGGCTGAGAGCCAACATCAGAGTGCTTTCGAAGCGACGCGTTGTTTTGATGTGGCGTGAATCAAACAAGACAGCTGGCTAATTATACATAACATCTCTTTTTACTCCGCTCTACATAGCACAGACACTGGCATGGTACTACCGGTAGCGGAGCACCAGCGCTCCGACATCATCATCTTGCTCTGTCCCTATGGCTTTGATTTCTTCTATCTTCCCACGCCTATTTTCCCCATGTATATATAATGATAAATAATTATATCATATATATCTATATATATATATTAAATAATATATATATTATAATATAACCAGAGTAGTCGCCGATACGACTGTGCGCTGCACAGGACGCGGGTTAGGTTCAGCAGACTGTAACCTGCCGCACGAGCCTATTTCTCAGGTTATATGCTGCAAGCGGGTCTATTAGGAACGTGGGCATTGCCTGTAATTATCGTCGTCTGCTTCTGCGGTCACGCTCCTGCTCCCGCGTACCTCCTACCATTATCCCGTCCTCCCTCTGCCTAGCCTCTCCATCTCCGCCCTCCTCGCTACCGTTCCGCCAGTTTCGTTAGCTCCGTAAATTGCGCGCGCTATCTCCCCGTCTCTGTTCTCTCTACCATCCTCTCTTTCTCTCTCCCCTCTCTTTCTCTCTCCCCTCTCTTTTCTCTCCCCCGCCTCTGCTTTCTCTCATCTCGCAGTGCCATTCGCTCCCT
>NW_014577702.1:32696-36222 GCF_000485595.1 Priapulus caudatus
TGAAGCCATGCGCTGAAAACCGCTCATGTGTATGCGCGTGTTGCGCGCGCTTCAACGTGCGCGTGCGTGCGTTTGTGTTGTTGTGGGTGTGTGTGTGTTGTGTGTGTGGTGTGCGTGTGCGTGTGCGTGTGCGTGTGCGTGTGCGTGTGCGTGTGCGTGTGCGCGTGCATTTGTGCGTGTGCGTGTGCGTGTGCGCGTGCGTGTGCGCGTGCACGTGTGCGTGTGCGTGCGCGTGCATGTGCGCGTGTGCGTGCGTGCATGTGTGGGGTGAGAGGGGATGCGGTATTAGACCGTGGAGTGATGTTGATGATGTCTACATGCGTGCCGGAACAACAGCGGCGTTGTCCGACGGCAACACGCGGGAGCGAAAGCTTCTGCTATTTATTACGGCGGCATGCTAGGATGCTGCGATATAGGCAATGTAATAGCCATTTACAGGGTGATATAGAGAGATGTAAGGATGGCGTCAGCAATAGGATGAACGTTTGCAGGATGGTATCCCAGAGACAGGGAAACGTAGGGGTGATACAGAGACCGAGACAGAGAAACGTAGGGGTGATACAGAGACAGAGACAGAGAAACGTAGGTGTAATACAGAGACAGAGAAACGTAGAAGTAATACAGAGACAGAGAAACGTAGGGGTGATACATAGTTAGGGAGATGTAGGGTTGCTACAGAGACAGGGAGATGTAGGGTTGCTACAGAGACAGGGAGATGGGTGGTATAAGGTCAGCAATGAAGAGAATTGTGGATGATACAGCGATAGGGAGACGTAAGGATGGCACAGAGACAGGGAGATTAGAGATGACACAGGGTTTACCGAAACTAACGAATTCAAACGAGAAGCATTAAGCGGGGTCAGATATAGAGGGCATCAGCTAGCTGTCGATGTTGATGAGGAAGCCGGGACGTCTTCCACTGTCTCTTGAGTATCTATAAGCTATCTCTCAGCTGTGACTGCAAGACATCGCTGAGCTGTGGCTGCATGTGCAGTCTAAACCCTCTGTTAGCGGATACCTGTATGGAACGGACACCTGTCTATTAAGGACACTTGACGTTTCTCTCGAGCGACATTTATGTGCAGGTTTTGTGACAGCAGTGCTAGTGTTAGCCGGCTTGCCTGACATTCTGTGTGACATGTTTCGCGACCTCGGTGATTTTAGATCAGCGGAATCGCTTGTTGATCTGTCAGCAGCTGCTGGCGGCGGCTTTTTGGCTCTCTCGTCTTGGACCGCGTCCAACACCGTATCGCCTGTCTCCTAATGTCACCCCGTGGTTTGGCCCGTGTATGAACCCGTGGGTTGGGGATTGATCGGACCGTGTACTGTGTGGCTTTATCTGAAGCTTCCAGTTACGCTTCCTGTAGATTAGCAACCCACATATCTATCGTGTTCCACATATTTTGCCCACGGTCGGTAGCAAAGAGTTAACGATGGGCACACACACACAGACAGACAGAGAAGTCGGGGAATATTTACCCCAGATGCACCCGATGTTGCTTTAGGAAGCTGAGACGCGCGCACTCTTTTACTGTCATGCTCATCCATGGGTTTATCTCACAGCGAGGAGGAGCTGCCGACAGTAGAGTAGCTGGTGCATCTTCTCCTCCATGCCGAATTTGTGGCGGGGCAACGCCGGACGTATATATGTATAGCAATATATCTTGCCAGGGAGCTGTCTGCTGAATTCTGCTGGTTAATTGCTGTAGCCTGTGTCGAGCGAGCAACGTTGTGGAAACTCGTAATTCCTCCCCCTCCCCCTCCCCACAGTTGTTACTGATTGTAGATCTCAGCATCTAATGCGGAGCATCAGTCTATAGTCTGTACTCTGTAGAAGCCTCGATTCTCTTATCTAAGTGACACGTGACTGTCAGTGCGCCGTCACGTGACCGTCACCAAGCCGTCACGTGGTAGTCACCAACCCGTCATGTGACCGTCACCAAGCCGTCACGTGGTAGTCACCAACCCGTCACGTGGTAGTCACCAACCCGTCACGTGGTAGTCACCAACCCGTCATGTGACCGTCACCAAGCCGTCACGTGGTAGTCACCAACCTGTCACGTGGTAGTCACCAACCCGTCACGTGGTAGTCACTAACCCGTCACGTGGTAGTCACCAACCCGTCACGTGGTAGTCACCAACCCGTCACGTGGTAGTCACCAACCCGTCACGTGACCGTTACAAAGCTGTCCCCGCTACTGTTAGGTAGTCGTGGATAGCAAATGACAGTTATCGAATGAATAGTGTGATCTTTGAATCGTAGCCGTGTGACAGAATTCTTTGTAAATGTACGGAATGATGAAAGATGTGAAGAGACGGTGGCATATATGGCAGATAGCTGCATTTACAGAGCCGGACTAATTAGGTTTTATTAATGTGCCAAGTGAATCATGCATAATTAATTATATTTCGCCGTGTGAGAACAAAATCAGAAATTCGTAGGAATCAAATATCAGTTGTTCTTCGTTTGTTATGTTAAGAATCAATTAAAATGTCGCTCATCACTGTATCTTGTTGTCTGTGTGCCTGTTTGTCTGTCTGTCAGTCAGTCAGTCAGTCTGTCTGTCTGCCTGTCTGTCTGCCTGTTTATCTGTTTGTCTCCCTGTCTATCTATCTATCTATCTATCTATCTATCAATATATTATATATGTCTCCCCCCTATGTGTGTATGTGCGTGTGTAATAGTATATATGCTATAGGTATATGAAGCCATTGTTTTGTGGATGGTCACCCTTGCGATTCTCATTTTCCGTAATGACCCTATGACCCTGTCGACGTCGCGCCTGGCAACATCATGACCCCATGACCCTGTCGACGGCATGTCTACTGACTCCATGACTCCATGACCCTGCCGACGTCATGTCTACTGACTCCATGACCCCATGACCCTGCCGACGTCATGTCTACTGACTCCATGACCCCGTGACCCGGTCATGCGTGCTGACCTCGCCACTCCATGACCCCGTCGAAGTCGTGCTTGCCTGACGTCATTATGACATTCAGTGCTCGTCGCTGAAGGATTTTACTTTGACTTCTACTTGACTTAGATTTTACTTCCACATTTTCATCGTCAGGATTCCCCGCGTGCTTGCTCAGCTCGGCGTGTTACAGCGAATCTTGTGTGCACGCACCTTTGTGTTCTTGTCGTACGAACGTACAGCTGACGTCACAGCGCAGCTTAGCCGCTCGTGCTCGTTACCTCAAACAATAGAGCTTCTTAGAGGAGCTCAATAAATGATGACGTCACCCCGTAAATCTCTGACGTCAGCGCGCGCGATCACTGTCACGTGTCTGTGTGGCGGAGGTGCTGGTAGCTTGGGTGGGGGGCTAGATGAGCGACTCGAGGCGTGCGGATAGGTGTACGGGATAGTAGGCAGTGCTGGAGAGAAACGATGCTCTTTCTTCATTGTTCATTGTTCATTGCGCATAGAGTTTCTGGAACCGTTATCCCACACCAACCCACTCACACACCAACACCCACACACACCCACACACGCACACACACACGCACGCACGCACGCACACA
>NW_014577702.1:36701-38680 GCF_000485595.1 Priapulus caudatus
CGTGCGCGCGTGCGTGTGTGTGTGTGTGCACACGCGAGCCAGCGTGCGTGCGTGCGTGTGTGCGTGCGTGCGGGTGCGTGTGTGCATGTTTGTGATGGGTGTGTTTGTGGAGGAGATGGTAGCTGCGAGACTAACGAGTTGAAACCCCTGATCGGTTAAACATGCTGACGGGTGTGAAAACCAACCCCGGGGGAGGGGGGGGGAGTAAGTTGGGAAAGTAAAGCGGGTGAGGTAGGTAAAATATGTCATGGTTGCCACGACGACGAAGGTGGGAGGTGAGGGAGGAGGAAAATGAGGATGAGGAAGAGCAGTCAGACACCGGGAGAGTGGAAGGCGGTTATGTTGCGATGATGCGATGTGTGATGCTATAGTTTGCCGTGAAGTTTAAGGAAGCTGAGGATGAGGAGGCTGAGGATGAGGATGCTAAGGATGATGAGGCTGAGGTCGGTGTGAAGCCCTACAGCAGACCGGTGTGCGCGCGCGCTCGCTAGTGTTGTGATAACCGATTAGTCTGTTTTCGTTGGCGCTGTTTTTCTTCGACGTTTTGTTCGCGTCGGCCGCGTGTAGCTTGTTGTGTAATGAGCCACGGCCAGCAGGCGGTCCGTGTGCTGCAGTGCACCGACAGAGGGCGCCATGTCCGTCTTTGTTGTTTATGCCGACACGTGAGAGTTGGCTCCATCTGCGCACGCCCGTCGTGTACAATATTGTCGTCCGTCGTCGTCATTGTAGCTCACCAAACATCATGAATACGTCATGACCCCACCAGCTTTGTGTGTGTACGCGCGCGCGCGGGGGCGTGTGTGTGTGTGTGTGCGTGTGCGTGCGTGCGTGCGTGCGTGCGTGCGTGCGTGCGTGTGTCTGTCTCTCCCTTCTTTTCGCCTTTTCTCACCCTCTCACTCACAGATACAGAATATATCATATATATATATATATATATATATCAGAGGTGTCCCCTGTCACTTTAATATTGTGGAGGTCAGGGACATGATGCCAATTGCTTGCTCTGCGTATGAGGGCGGATTTCCGCTCTGGACATGAATGTCAGATATACGTTCTCAGTAAGATCCACACTGGCACGTGATGTCATGAAGTCTCTCCATCGTCACGCTGTTATCGCGCTCGCCACACGCAGTGGTCACGCAGGGGTCACGCTGGGGTCAAGCATGTTTAATGTAGTAGCTGCTACGATGGTATCACGCATGTTTTATGTGGTAGGTGTCAAGCCAGTGTCACGATGGTATCACGCATGTTTTATGTGGTACGTGTCACGCCAGTGTCACGATGGTGTCACGCATATTTCATGTGGTAGGTGTCACGCCAGTGTCACGATGGTATCACGCATGTTTCGTGTTGTAGGTGTCACGCCAGTGTCACGATGGGTATCACGCATGTTTTCATGTGGTAGGTGTCACGCCAGTGTCACGATGGTATCACGCATGTTTTATGTGGTAGGTGTCACGCCAGTGTCACGATGGTGTCACGCATGTTTCATGTGGTAGGTGTCACGCCAGTGTCACGATGGTGTCACGCATGTTTTATGTGGTAGGTGTCACGCCAGTGTCACGATGGTATCACGCATGTTTTATGTGGTACGTGTCACGCCAGTGTCACGATGGTATCACGCTAGTGTTATGCTGGTATTACTCTAGTGTCGCGATGCTGTTACCGATTTGTCACGTATGTTTCACGTATTCGGTGTCACCCGGGTGTCACGTAGACCTGTCTGTCTTGCGTGGCTTGCGTGGCATTAACTCGGCCATGGCGTGAGGTAATATAGTCTGCTAGGTATGAGTCATGATGACGTACGTAAAAGTTAATTACTGTCCGGAGTAGTTACACGAGAAGTACGTAGTAACTTCAAATGTGACAGTGCTGCGTTACCTCGCTGGGTGTGCGTGCGCGTACGCGTGTGTGTGCGTGCCTTGGTGGGTTTGGAGATGGGTGGGTGGGTGCGTGGGTAGGTGCGTAGAGTAGATGGT
>NW_014577702.1:38690-41130 GCF_000485595.1 Priapulus caudatus
ATGTTTTATGTGGTAGGTGTCACGATGGTATCACGCATGTTTTATGTGGTAGGTGTCACGATGGTATCACGCATGTTTTATGTGGTAGGTGTCACGATGGTATCACGCATGTTTTATGTGGTAGGTGTCACGCCAGTGTCACGATGGTATCACGCATGTTTTATGTGGTAGGTGTCACGCCAGTGTCACGATGGTATCACGCATGTTTTATGTGGTAGGTGTCACGATGGTATCACGATGGTATCACGCATGTTTTATGTGGTAGGTGTCACGCCAGTGTCACGATGGTATCACGCATGTTTTATGTGGTAGGTGTCAAGCCAGTGTCACGATGGTATCACGCATGTTTTATGTGGTACGTGTCACGCCAGTGTCACGATGGTATCACGCTAGTGTTATGCTGGTATTACTCTAGTGTCGCGATGCTGTTACCGATTTGTCACGTATGTTTCACGTATTCGGTGTCACCCCGTCCCGGGTGTCACGTAGGCCTGTCTGTCTTGCGTGGCTTGCGTGGCATTAACTCGGCCATGGCGTGAGGTAAGCTGAGGTAAGCGTGAGGTCTGCTAGGTATGAGTCATGATGACGTACGTAAAAGTTAATTACTGTCCGGAGTAGTTACACGAGAAGTATGTAGTAACTTCAAATGTGACAGTGCTGCGTTACCTCACTGGGTGTGCGTGCGCGTACGCGTGTGTGTGCGTGCCTTGGTTGGTTTGGAGATGGGTGGGTGGGTGCGTGGGTAGGTGCGTAGAGTAGATGGTAGTGTGGTTGGGTACGGGTGTGTGTGTATATGTGGATGGCACTGTGGGTGTGTGGTTGGGTGCGGGGTGTGTATTCTGTATAGTATAGATGTGGAAGGCTGTGTGGGTGCGGGGATGGATAGGGGAGTGGGTGGGCGTGGATGGGTAGGGGAGTGGGTGGGCGTGGAAGGCTGTGTGGTGCGTGGATGGGTAGGGGAGTGGGTGGGTGTGAAGGCTGTGTGGGTGCGTGGATGGGTAGGGGAGTGGGTGGGCGTGAAGGCTGTGTGGTGCGTGGATGGGTAGGGGAGTGAGTGGTGTGGAAGGCTGTGTGGGTGCGTGGATGGGTAGGGGAGTGGGTGGGCATGGATGGGTAGGGGAGTGGGTGGGCGTGGAAGGCTGTGTGGGTGCGGGGATGGGTAGGGGAGTGGGTGGGTGGATAGATGTAAGGCAGGATGGGTAGGGGAGTGGGTGGGTGGATAGATGTAAGGCCACGCAAGTATACATGCCCTGATGTGAGTGAGTAAATAAGTGAGGCGATGTACGTGAGTGGTACGAGCATTGACGAGGAGCGGTGAGTGATTTACAGCGAGTAGTGTTTCTTTGAATAGTTTAACAGTCTGGTGGAAGGTTAAGCCCCCGTGACTGTCATGTATATATATATATATCACCTGTTAACTAAGAGCCATATACGCACGCACGCACGCACGCACGCACGCACGCACACACGCACGCACGCACATGCACACGCACGCACGCACGCGCGTTGGGTTGGGTTGGGTTGTGTTGGGGTTGGGTTAGCTCTAGGACTATTGCCCGCGTACTGTTGCCGCAGGGTCGGGTGGGATGGATGTTTACGGGATCTATACATCTCCTCCCGCAGGACGTACATTCAGGATGCATCAGCATTTCAAGGTCACCGGAGGCTCCTCTTGGATGCTACGAAATTCATTGCCATCTCTGGTAGCATTTATATAAGCGAATTTCGCGATGTTAGAATTTGCTCTCTCTATGGCTAGCAGTCTGCTACATTTACTGCCGCTGCTGTTTCTGCTATTGTTGCTGCTTCTGCTGCTGCTGCTGCTGCTGCTGCTGCTGCTCCTCCTCATCCTCTTCTTCTTCCTCCTCCTTCTCCTCTTCCTCTCCCGCCTCCTTACCCCTTCTCTTCTGCGTCTTCTTCCCTCTCTTCTCTTCCCCATCGTGCCGCTGCTGCTACTAGATGTCATTGTAGAGGTCTGTGCGTGGTTAGTGGGTTACGGCCAGCGTGCAGTAACGATGGGCCATCCATCATGCCGACCTTGAATGTGCGTTTTTGTTCGTAAAAATGGCGTTAACGCTAAGTGCATGATGATGGTTTGCGTAAAGCGGATAACCACGTAAAGCGATCCGTGATATCTGTAGGCTGTTGCTGTCCTCTGTCTCCTTGCGCAGCGCATTTCACACCGTTGATGTCATTCATCTCTGTCTCGTTATTATCACCTGTCTGTCTTTACCTGCCACTCTTACATATAACCACGTAGTAAAGCGATCCGTGATATCTGTAGGCTGTTGCTGTCCTCTGTCTCCCTGCGCAGCGCATATAACACCGTTGATGTCATTCATCTCTGTCTCGTTATTATCACCTGTCTGTCTTTACCTGCCACTCTTACATATAACCACGTAGTAAAGCGATCCGTGATATCTGTAGGCTGTTGCTGTCC
>NW_014577702.1:41155-46277 GCF_000485595.1 Priapulus caudatus
ACACACACACACACACACACACACACACACACACGACGCGCACACACACACACACACACACACACACACACACACACACACACACACACACACACACAGCACACACACACACACACACAACTGTTTGTGAGCTGCGTACGTGTAATGCGTGATCCGTGCGTGTTGTGGCAGCCTCACGCGATGCTTAGCTAGAAGAGATATCCTCTGGCGCGTATATATCACAGGCGGTGCCTCAAGGCTAGAGTACGGTGGCCCGGATGGCTATCACACCCCCAGCTATCACATATCCTGAGCTGAGGAAAGAACCAGAGTTAGTGATAATCATTGCCACAGCCTTTAGTCAAGAATAAACCGCACTAGAGCTCACTCAGTTGTCCTCGCATTACTACATCGTGTTTACATTTCCTACATGTTTGTACATGCTGGTATAGCTAACTACAGCAATCTAAATTCATCATGATACGATTGCAGTTAGTTGGCAGGCGCGAGTGTGTGTTACTGTTAGCGTGTGCGTGCGTGTTTGCGTGTAAAACGTACCCAGCCTGGGTAAACCAAGACCATTGGTGTTGAGGAACAGCAGATCTAGAGCTTTTGTGTACAGTGGAGGGGGTGCGGGACGCCACCTATTAGCAAAAGCGCTTGTTTATTTGGTCAACTGTAAAATATCAAACATGATGACCAAACACCTACACGGCTCTACCAGCCTTCCCCTGCCTGCCTGTCTGCCTGCCTGACCGCTTGCCTGCCTGCAAACGTCC
Source organism: Priapulus caudatus (assembly GCF_000485595.1). NCBI lineage: Eukaryota > Metazoa > Priapulida > Priapulimorpha > Priapulimorphida > Priapulidae > Priapulus > Priapulus caudatus. The sequence continues at coordinate 41,914 of NW_014577702.1, forward strand.
CTGCCTTCCTACTTGCCTGCCTGTAGCCCTGCCGGCCTGCCTGCCTGCCTGCCTGCCTGACCGCCTGCCTGCAAACGTCCTTACCTTCCTACTTGCCTGCCTGCATCCCTGCCTGGATGCCTACCAGCCTTCCTGCTGTGTTTTGTTAGCTAAACACTGACCGAAGACCAACGTTTCGTGACCTCAAGCTGTGGTTAGTAAAACAACACGCGTGCGTGCTTCTGCGCTGATCCCCACCACGTGCAAAGCGTCTTGTTGACCAAGCGCCTACATCTATTACACATACAAACATGTGTACGTGGCTTGATTCCTAACGAGTGTGTGTTCATAGTATAGGATGGAGGGGCAGCGAAACTTTCACGGGAACTCTTCTTACGTATATATGTTATAGCATGCAGTGTCACGCGCGACCTTGTTCAATAGCAGTAAGATGTTGGTTGGCACACAAGTTTTTTTCCACGTTAACAGCAGAGGTTGTCGCATGGTGATATATGGAGGTTACGTGAATAGCAGACGATAATTTGTTGTTGTTGCTACTGTTGTTGTTGCTACTGTTGTTGTTGTTGTTGTTGTTGTTGTTGTTGTTGTTGTTGTTGTTGTTGTTGTTGATGATGATGATGATGATGGTGATGGTGGTGTTGTCGTTGCTGCTTTTGGTGTTGTTTGTGCAACCCTGTCCTCATGAAAGTTTTTTTATCGCTTCTGTTACAGATTTGGACAATGATAGTGTCACATCTCTAGCCCAGGTGGCGCCACTACCGGACTCGCTGGAGTTTGATTCAGATGCGTCTGATTCAGAGCAATCCAAGACTCCGACGGAGGAACCCCCTCCCCCTCCTGTTACTGTAAACCTGCCATGGGACCACAGAGGAAGGTATGTGACCTAAGGTTGTCTGGTGATCCCAACACAGCCTGTAGGCAGGCACAGTTTAGCACAAAACTCCCATGACAAGAATTTCTTCAACCTCATCCGCCTTCCAGGATTTCTCCCCTGAGACCCTTTTACCAGGGGAGGAGGAGATGCGAATCGTCAGCAAAAGTCAAACCTTAACGATATATTGACACTGCGAATGAGAGAGAGAGAGTGTGTGTGTGTGCGTCTGTGAGAGAGAGAGGGGGGAGAGGCAGGAAGAGATTAGGGGAGAAACAGGGAGTGAGGGAGGGGACTAGTAAGGACAAATGGAGGTGGGTGGAGAGTAGGCAAGAGAGGAGAGGAGGAGCGAGATTGAAAGAGAGTAAGAGAGATAGATAGATAGATAGAGAGACGAGAGACAGAGAAGAAGAGAGCAATATATATATATATGTCTAATATATATTTCAGTTCGTATGTATGTATGTATGTATGTCCCCCTATGCTTGGCCAAACCGCCCAAGCGATCTGGATGCAATTTTCAGAGGGTGAATTCCTATAATCCAGGAGGGTTCCTAGACGGAAAAAAAATTTCAAAAGTTTAAAAATTAATAAAAATTCTATTCATCAATAGATGGCGGTGCGTACAGATTAACATCACGTACGTGTGAATCCATGCTGCATACCCTTAACGGCGCAGTGGCGTAATCGCTAGAACATCCGTCTCCTACACTGGGATTCCGGGTTCGAGTCCCAGCTGGGGAACTTATTTACGCCTTTTTTCCTTTTTCCCCTTTAAAACGCCTGCACATGACGCATGCTGTTACTGCTATACATACATGCTAACAGAGAAGACGCTCTCTATCTCCGTGGAAGCTGTTGTTGTTGTTGTCGATGCTTGCTTGGCGCATGCCCCTCGCACTGCTAGCCGAGGCATGCGAGGAAGTGATCCGCTACAGTACTTCTACGTCCCTGTGCGCTTGCGTACGCGTGCGTGCGTGCGTGCTTGCTCGTGTGCGTGCGTGAGGCAACGACACAGCGAAGATGGAGACAGTAACCGAGGAGGAATTATTGCTACATTGCTGGAGGTCGTTTGAAGGTGATTGCATCCTCTTGATTGTCGGATAAGTAGTCTGCAGCGTCTCGCCTGCTCGTCACAGACGATGCCGCCGGAGAGTGGTCTCACACGTAGCGATGGATGTGCGTGATCATTGTCAGCTTCACTCTCTCTCTGCTGACGCATCGTCTGATTACCGGCTAGTATTCTCAGGATATATTCAGCTTCTAGGCTTACGTCTGAGAGGAATTCTGTTTTCGCGCGATAGTCAGGGCGTCAGACGAAGAGTTCAGTAGCGTTGCTGCAGCTGCTATTGTTATTCTTGTTGTTGTTGTTGTTGTTGTTGTTGTTGTTATTGTTGTTGTTGTTGTCCTCGTCGCTGTTGTTTTCGTGTCATTATTATTTGATTATTGATGATTGTTATTGATTGTGATGATAATGGTGATGATGGTGGTGATGATGATGATGATGATGATGATGATGATGATGATGATGATGATGATGATGATGGTGATGGTGGTGATGACGATGATGATGATAACGATGATGATGATGATGATGGTGGTGGTGGTAATGATTATGATGATGACGATGATGATGATGACGATGCTCCTGTTGCTGCTGCGAGGTGATACAGGCTGCGGTTGTTATTGGCTTCATTAGAGTGCGACGCGTTGATGGATCGACGTATCATTACAGATATGAGGCGCGAGAAATTTTCGTGTTTAGCAGTTACAATTCCGCTAATAGAAACAAAAAACAACGCAGCCGTACACAGAGCGTGCAGTGGATGAATCATACATACAGTAAATAGAACGTACAGCTGTTGCTGTCCTCTGTCTCCCTGCGCAGCGCATATAACACCGTTGATGTCATTCATCTCTGTCTCGTTATTATCACCTGTCTGTCTTTACCTGTCGCTCTTACCTGTTGCCGTTACGCATAGCATTAACCCGTACTCGTTACCTTTAACATTTACCTGTAGGCTTTGCCTGTAGCCTTTACGTGTATTTGTTACGTATAGAATTTAGCTGTGGTAGCATCTACCCGTATTCGTTATCGGTATACCTGTATAGCATTTACCTGTGGGCCGTACCTGTTCTATAGTTACGTGTAACATTTACCTGGCTATACCTGGTGATCGTGGATGTGGTGGTGGGACTTTATTGTCATCTTGATGGGACATCTGTCTGTCTGTTTGTCAGTCTTTCTGTATGTCTCCCCGCCTGCTCGCCTGTCTGCCTGTATCTGTATATCTTTATAACTATCTATCTATATATATATATATCAATCCGTCCATCTCTCCAACTAACCAACCACCAATCCACCCATCTATTAAACAATCCTTCCATCTTTCTGAATACTGCCTGTAACCAAATTAATTTACGCTGCTATCTGTCTATCTTTCCATCCGTCTATATATCGTGTAATAAATGGTGAGGGTCGTAAAGCTATAGCCGTGTACGCTGGCCTATTAAACACGCAGACACCACAGGCTTAGTCGCTGTCGTCAGAGGGACGTTATTCCATGGATTAGGTCGGTCACCAAGAGTGGCCAGGCAAACTTGTTTGTAAATCTTAGTTAACATGTGTTCAACTCTTGCTAGCAGAGATGGTGGCCGGGCGCACATACACATGCTCCGTATTGAGTGTTGTTGTACAAGGACATAATCCAATAGATTGTGCTGGTCACCTGAGTCGATGAGAAAGGGTTGTTTGTAGATCCTAGTTGACATGCGTTTACCCCCTTTTCGGCGTGTGTATGCTGACAGACAGACACTGCTCGAGGGTTGAGTGTGGTGAATGGATGACGTTTGCTAGATTAGGGTCAGCAGTGACTCTTCAGGGCAAGGTTGCTGGTAAATCCCGGTTAGCGTGTGATTAACTCCCTAGGGGTGTACGCTATACTAGCAGCGTTTATACTGTCAGTGGCGGGCGTGCGAGCTTTACTAGCAGCGTACGTATTCCGGGGGAGGGGGACTGCGCTAGTCGTCATCAGATGATGTGGGCAGAGAGGATGCGGAAGAGAATGTGCGCGGGGAGAGAGAATGGTGGGCGAGCGAAGCCCTACTATCGACATATACGCTGCTTCTTCCTTCCTCATCATGCGCGAATTTCCATGTGAAGCTGCATGCTGCTGCATGCTGCCGCCCACCCCTCCCCGCTCTCAGCGCGTGGTAGCAGCCCGCCGGGGATCTATGCTCATCTTGTTCTGGATTTCACTTCTCGCGCGGTAAGAGAGAGAGAGGCTGCGTTGGCGGCACAGCTAAAGTCTGAGTAGAGCTGGCGGAGGAGAGAGTAGGCTAGTTGCTTACGTCAGTATCACGCTCGCTGCGAGAGCGAGAGAGAGAGGCGAGAGAGAGCGTGAGCGAGAGAGCGAGAGAGAGAGAGAGAGAGAGCGTGAGCGAGAGAGCGTGAGCGAGAGAGAGAGAGCGAGAGCGTGAGCGAGAGATAGAG
>NW_014577702.1:46287-54112 GCF_000485595.1 Priapulus caudatus
TTAGAGAAGAGGAAGCGAGGTAAGTGACTGCGGAACGGCGGAGACAGAAGGGTAGGAAGGAGAGAAGGAGGGAGAGAGAGGGAGAGAGGAGAAGAGAGGAAAGGTACAGGATGTTACGATCAGTAGTAGAGTACCGACAGAGGAAGAAATAAACAGAGCGATAAAATATTGGAGCCCAAACAGAAGAAATATGACCGGGCTCAGCCTATTACCGGATGGTGAATGATGACGCGAGCACAAAGCAGGTACGACTGAGATGTATGACTACATACGCACGTCCATCGATGGGTGAGGAGAAAGAATCCGGCTTGTGTTCCGCTCCGTACGAGTTTCACAGAAGCTCCTCGAAACTTGATCTATAACCCTTGACGAACCTGTCGTAAGCAGCCGGCAACGCCGTGGGGTGTGTGTTTACACTTCACTACATTTGCCGCCGCGGGCACGGGAGGCCGCCCGACGGCGCCGTCTCCCCACCGCCTCCTCTCCCTCCCCTCCTCTTCCCCTCTCCTCATCACACCCCGCACCGCGCGAAGCACGTACAGCAAAGCGCAATGCTTGCAGCGTTAGCGGCGAGCTTTACCACAGTTACCCCCAGCTGTGTTGACCAGTCAGTGCCTCCTCGCGCGGTGTAGGCCAAACACTATGAAGCTGCGTGTGGCGCGCACTGTCCTCTCTCGTCTGCTCTCTCTCTGCGCCAGTCGCTCTTTCTTCTTCTCTGGCTCTCTCTTTTTCTCGTCTCTCTCTCTTGTTCCTCTTCTCCTGCCCCCTCTCTCTCTCGTCGGCTAACCCAAACTTCCAAGAGGGCTACTCGCTACCATCGTGCTCCCCCTCGCTCTCCGCTGTACCTCTCTCTCGCGCGCTCTCTACGTGCTATGTGTCCGCTACCCTTGTGGTCGACACCCTTAATCGTGCCTCAGGTCCTAGAAGGCGCGGATTGTGCACCTACGTCGGGCAGAGCGTAGCGTTGCAGGGTACGTTGGTTCACGATGTTGGCAGGGACGGGATAGTAGTGTGAATGTTGCTGTGTAAAGCTGGCAGGATTGCGCTAAACTCGCAGGATAAGCTTAGCTGCTATGCGTTAAACCCACATGATAAACTTGAGCGTTTGCTGTGTTACACACACACGCATACACACGCACACGCTACCCCCGCACGACCTCTCGCACGCGGCACGCGCACGCGCACGCGCACCTGCACGGGCTCGACTGCACACATCACCACACCCACACCTCTCTCTCTCCTTAGCCACTCGAGGATTTAGAATTCCTCGCATATAGGCGGGCTTCGCCGCAGGCTTGATGCGGACGTTGTCGTGTTCGATCACTAGGGGAACAACGCAGGGCAAGCTACACACGACGACGAAGCGCAGGACGAGGCCGCGTGAGAAGCGGACGCACGCACGCATCGCCCTCGCACGGCACGCACGTCAGGGCCAGCTCACGCACACCAAACCTCGTACCCGGCAATATCAGCTGTCTCTCCTCCTTCCTCGCTCTCTCCTTCTCGCTCTCGCTTTCTCTTTCTCTCACTCCTTCTCTAGCTCTTGCTCTTCTTTCTTCGCCTCCTCTATCTCGCCCTATCATCCTGTATATGCCTCTCTCTTCTCTCTTGCTCCGTTGCGCCCTTTTTTCTCCTCTCTCTCGCTCTCCTCCCCTCTCTTCCCCTTCTCCTGTCTGCCTCTCTTCCTGAAAGAACTCTGTGTGGAAATCCATGCTTGTTTGTGTCTATCTGTTCGTCTTGTGTGTCACAGTCATCGAGCGTCTGCGTCATCCGTTCTCTTTTTTATCTATTTATTTATCTTTAATTTTATGTTATTTTATTACTTTTTATTGTCGTTAGGAGGCGGATTGAGCGCGCCCGTCAAACCATATATACGATCAAGTGCCTGCGTGACCTCGCACGCTAGACGGAAACGATCCAACCGCTTCCATTCATTCAGCATCTACGTCCCTCGTATTGCTTCGATTTCCCATCCTTCCGTTCCCTACTCCTCGTCTCCCTTATAAGTCTGCCATCATTGTATTCCACACCCTCCACGTCTTTCCTCTCCTGTCCCTTCTCTCTCCATGCCCCCACCCTCGTCCTTCCCCTACGGCGTAGGAATCACGCACTAACTCGCACCACGTTCACGTCCTACCTCCACCCTCTCTCGCCTCTCCTGCCCTGCCTTTTCTCTCTCTCTCTCCTGCCTCAAATCTCCCTGCCTACTGACTCTCCCGCCACACATACGTACATGAGCAGACAACCGAAAGTAAGTAGCACAGCGAAGCGTTTACGGGTACTAAGATGAATAGAGGGAGGAATCGCGAACATAGCAACCCTTCTCTCTTCCAACGTAGATGTCTCCAACGACCCAACGGACCCATCGACCGTTATTCATCCATCCATCCTCCCGGCCGTACATCCATCCATCAATCCGACCGCCCGCCCCCATCCCCGCCTGTCGCGCGTCTCCCGTTCCATTCATCATTCCCATGATCTCTCTCTCTCCGTATCCATCCATTTCCTCTCTTCTCTCCTATTCCTTAGCGTCTACTCCTTCTCTCCGTATACTTTTCACTCGTGACCGTCTTCTCTGTCCTCTTCAATATTGTACTTTCTCTCTCGTCTTTCTTCTTCTATTCAACTCTTCGTCTCCCTTACTCTATCTCCGCTACTCCATTCTCTCTCTCCCTCTATCCTCTTTCGCACTTCTCTGCTCTCTCCTCTATCTATGTTCTCGCTACCTTCACCATCCTTGCTCTTGCTCATTTACTCTTCCTGCCCTCTTCCAACCCGCCCCTTCTCGGGTCTCGTTGTACGTTACGCACCTCCTCCCCCGCGAATGTTCTAACTCTGAGAGGTCGCTTCTCCATCTGCTCTCTTGTGGGCGAAACCTATCCCTGTGACTTGTCTATGTCTCGTAGTTCTGTCTCCTACTAACCACACCTAGTCCCTCGTCCGAGTAGCCCATCGTCTTCGCACTGGCGCGGCCCCCTGTAGGGACACTCTCGCCTTCTAACTCAGCGAAGCAGTTCTACAAAACAGCATTCGTCGTGGTATATATTTATATTAGGGAGCTAGTGAGCCGATACCGCTAAGCGTGCAGCTTTGCGAATGCCGCGAGACGTTGCAGGAGCGAGATGCCGGTGTGTGTGTGTGTGTGTGATGTGTGTGTGTGTGTTGTGTCTGTGCGTGGCGTGCGCGGCAGTGTGTCTTGCGAGCGAGAGCGCGTGCCTGCGTGGGTGGCGCTGTGGTTGAGCGTCGCGTGTGTGATCGTGTTCGCGGCGTGCGTGCGTGCGCTGTAGCGCTGTGTGCTGTGTGTGTGCTGCGTGCGTTGCAAGTGTGTGGTCTGTGTGTGTGCGCGCATGCGTAGCGGCGATGTTCTTCGTGTCGACTTGCGGTTAGAGTCTGTTTGCTGTGGCAGCGTGCCGCGGTCTGCGCGTAGTGTACGCGCTGCTCTAGTGAAGTGCTGTGGCTGATGAGTCGCGCGCGCGTCGTGGCTGACTTGTGAGTGCTTCTCGTATACCTAACCACTTGGCGCGGTGTCATTTAGCCGGCGACCATAACGCGATCCGTTGTAGATGTACGTATGTCCGCCCTTGTCTTAATTTGTACCATCGGCCCCACCGTGAGCCCGAGTATTACCTGGCTACATCCGAGTAGCGAGATCGTAGTTAACTCAGTTGACGTGATGATGCTCTAGAAGTTGGTGGGCTATCAGGACATCATCGTGAAATCCTGGTCGAGCATCGTTCGGTATCTCCGTCGATCTGTTCTTTTTTGATTTCACACTATGTTTAGCACCCCTGGGATAGTTGAGTAATGGCGCTACATTCACCAACTGAATAGAAATATTCTATATCAATTATAGGAACGCTCCTCATATCTGTAAATGATATGTCCGAATCGACATTATACACGTAGCGTACGGGTATATAGGGTCCCCCTTATTAAGTGTCGCGCTTTATCAATAAACGTAGGGTATTATTATAGAACAGCCAAGTGAACATGAGCCGGCTAGAGCTAGTGCTTATTGTGATCTGTCGTCACACCTGTCTATGCTCGATGGCGCATGTGACGTCCTATGCAAGAAGCTGCTAAGAGTCAGTCTGAGAGATCTATACTTATCCATATATATATTATACCACGTACCCTCTACCGTAAGAGATATCGTGAGCACCATATACGAATTGCGTATGCGCAGTTAACCGGAGCTAATGATTGTCAGTGAAGGGACGGAGGCCCTGTCTACGCTCGTTTGTGAAACAGTAGCGAGAACCGAGTACTTAGTTTGATGACCAGACTCAAGACATTGTCGCTTTGCTATGAAGTGCACATGCAAGGCAGTGCCATCAGTTCTATCATACATCAGCAGCAGTAGATCCCCCCTGACTATCTTGCCTAATCATTTTGTCAGAATCCAGACGTAGGCGTACATGTGGCTCAATGTTTGGTGAATTGACAGCAGATATAGATATTCGCACGCTGTAGCAGACACAGGCGTTACGTATCATCAAAAAAAAATACAAGCGCGCCTCGGAGGCGCACCGAGTATGCCATAGACGCATCAAAGCGGTAGAGCTTAACACCCATGCACACACGAACTCGGTAAAAGCCGACGGCCGCTCTCTCGACCTGTCGCGAACCGCAGGATAGACCGGCCGGTAATACTGAGAAAGTAGACCGAGCAGCTCCGCCTCGCTAGCGCGACGTATTTGCGCATCGGATGTGCGTCTCAGAGCGCATGGGTATATACGGCGACCACTCACGACGAGATCTCCTTCCGTCGTTAGCAAGCGGGCCCGCCGAAACAGCGTTGCACCCTAGAAGTCGGGCATAGATCAATCTCGGAGCAGGGCAACTAAGCGGCAGGTCATGAGACCGAGGGTGGGCGTCAGCCGCGTAGAGAGTGCAGCCGCTGACAATCGAGTGAACAGCAGCACATCCATCGCTAGTGTGAGATCCACTCTCTAGGCCGGCGACTCGTGTGCTAGACGGCAGGGGGTCCAGAGGCAGAGACCGGCAGCAGGACGTCAGCAGTCCCGTCACGCATCAAGCTCAGAAGAGAGATGCCTCCATACCGCGCGCGCTCTCACCGTTGGCCGTGCCGCCACTGTTACCTACGTCATGCCGTAGCCGATGCCCGCGCGGGGCAGAGAGTGTCAGCGCCGTTGTGATGCTCAGCTCGAAATAATCTCTCTGAAGTTACTCCAGCACGAGCACACACACACTACGGTCTATACTCCTATATGCGCATCGTACTAGTGTCCGGCACATCACTGCTTACACGCCATTCGTTCCGCGCGGGTGCTTTGTGGTTTTAGGCGGTGCAAGGTGCGATGCGATGACCACTCGTGATGTACTATCGCAAGCACGCTACCGTCCGACGTCTACGACGCGATTGCTCGGAACGCACTCGGACGTCATCATTGGTCTGCGGGCGTGCGTGAGCTTGCGACAAAGGAAGACCTCGCCGTGTTAATGTAACGCAGAGAGGAGGGAAGCCGCGAGCGACCCCGCGGGAGGAACCGTGGCGAGAGCTCGCGGGCGTGATTCGAGGAGGTGGCTCGTGCATGGCCGTGAGCGGCGAGGCAGGCGTGAGCGTGAACCGTGAGCCCGTGTGATAATACCCTGCCCTGGGTCGGCGGAGCTGTCTCCCTGTGAGGGAGAGTGAAAAGCGAAGCACGAGGGAGAGTGAGAGGAGACGTAGGGAGAGAGAGAGATGTCACTGCGGAGAATTAGACGCCCTACTGTGGGCGTCCAAAAGCTAGAAGACAGCGCTGACGCAGTAATATACGGTCTTTGACAGAGACCGTGCGAGCAGCCTCGCATATCGCTAGCAGTGCGAGGGCATGCGCCAAGCGCATGCCGATCAACAACCACCCCAGCTTCCACGGCGCTGAGAGCGTCTTCGTCTGTTAGCAAGGGGGGGGGTGTAATGTATAGAGCAGTAACAGCATTTGCGTCCATGTGCGGCGTTACACGTAACACGCAGTCTCGCGTCTCTGCTCCAGCAGCGCGTCCCGCCTCTCCATCTCTCCTTGCGCGCCATCTCTCATCTTCTCTCTCATCGCTCTTCGTTCTCTGCTCTTCTCTCTTCTCTCTCTTCTCTCCTCGATCTCTCTCATTCTCAGCTCTCTCGTACTCTTCCTCTCTCTCCTCTCGCTAACGCGCTTCTCTCCGCGTCCTCTCTCTCTCGCTCACGGGCTCCTCTCTCGTCTCTCCTTCTCGCGCACACACGCACGCACACACGCACACACGCACACGCACGCACACACACACACACACACACACACACACACATATATATATATATATATATATACATATATATGGCAAATTGGGAAATCAAGTAGCATTTGCATGTAATTTGAATGTTAATAACAGGATGCCGAGTTTAGCATGTTTGACAAATCGTCGCGAGTTGCTGCTACCTACAGACGTCATTGCTGCTGCTTTAATTCGTGTCGGCTCACAGGGGGATGCCGCGTGGCAGCGGACTTGCATGACGACGACGGAAAACTAATTTTGGCGCAGCGCGGCATGGAGCCTGTGTTAAAGCGTGGCTTTGCGTGCTGTAAGTCGATGCCGTCGCTGCAGGGTTAACATGCCATTTCAGCCATCACCTTCCTGTCTGCATCATTCACGCGTTCGGCGAGGTTTTCGCCGCGGCCGTCGCGTTTTTTTTTTTGCTCCGCACGCGAAACGGAAATTCTTTGGCAGTTGTTTGCTTTCAATGAAATTTGTAATGTGATACCGCCGTTCGACGTGTGCAGTGTAAAGAGAGAGAGAGGTGAGGGAGAGGGTGAGATCGGATGATTTCAACAAGAATGTCATTGTGCGACGAGAGAGTTCTAAGTAGATTGATCCGGCTTACATAATCATCATCGATTACGTTTGCCTGGCAGCAATCATTCAGTGTGTACATACTACATACACGCTATTAAAGCTCATACATACACGAATACACACAGCACATATAATACACGCACCACGAATCCAAATACTGCAATACTGCAAGAATAATGTTCAGCAACGGAAACGGTAGTGGTGACAGTAACAGCAACGGCAACAGTAACAGCAACAGCGACAACAACAACATCAACATCAACATCAGCAGTCACAAAACCAACGACAAGAACATTTATGCTCTGCGCTCTCCACTCCCCACGTTAGCCCGACGTCAGCTCGCCATTTTCAGACATCACACGGAACATAATTCTAGCATCTCTGGCTTCTCCCGCCCCCGCACGCAGTTCATAGTTTTTACTTATGCTTGCTTCTGTAGGGTAGCATGCTTCCATCCCAGGCAACGTGCGAGCAACAGTAACGGGAAGCAACAACACGCAAAGCTCCCGCGAAAATAGTCCGCGCTCATGATAAACCCGCCATCTTGTTTTTCTCGGCAGCAGTTTTTTTTCTCGGCAACTTCGTTTTTCATTCCCAAAGAAAACAGGTGGCAGTCGATCGGCCCGTAGGGGGCGCCACGTGTGCACGACGGCGTGTCTGCCGGATTTATGCCGAAGGGAGTGAGCGAGCCAGAGTTTCGCGTGCTGCGTCGCTGGGCGCGGCGAGACGCGAGGGCGCCACTGCCTCGTTCTTTTCGGCAATAATTTGTGGCAACGGTCCAGCAGTCGCTGCTGCTGCTGCTGCTGCTGCTGCTGCTGCTTGGTGGTGGTGGTGGTGCTGCTGCTGCTACTACTGCTGCTGCTGCTGCTGCTGCTGCTGCTAGCTGCTGCTGCTGCTGCTGCTGCTGCTGGTGGTGGTGGTGGTGCTGCTGCTGCTACTACTGCTGCTGCTGCTGCTGCTGCTGCTGGTGGTGGTGGTGGTGCTGCTGCTGCTA
>NW_014577702.1:54584-63192 GCF_000485595.1 Priapulus caudatus
TTCTCACTCACTCATTTGTGTCCTTTTTTGTGGTGAGCTACAGTGTCATTGACACTTTCATACTACACCCTCACAGTGTAATGTCAGAGGGTCGTCGCCTCGCATACAACACAACGAGAGCGCCTGCAGTCAGTAGCATCGTGCTCAGAGCCACCTTCCGGCCGCCGTGGATCCGCGGCGGGGTGGAGCGAAAAGCGAGAGCGTCACGTGATCTTGTGACGATGCCGACGTCTTTCACAGCGCCCTCTACCGGAATGAGCTGCGCGGTGGGAACCGCGGCAGCTGATTGCGTTGAACTTTAGAATGACTAACGATTACACGCGAGGTTGCGAGTCGCAAATTAGAAGATGCTGTGTGCGGTGTAAAAACTGCGTACTGTCATAGCGAACTATAAGTATAACCACGAACTCGTACGCCTTTCAAAACGCATTTTTTTTGCAGTTAAAACAGGCCTATTAAAAAAACGAAGCTCCACGTGTCGTTTGAGGTTTTGTGTGGACAAAGATAACTCGCGTCAGTCATGATGTAATGCGTGTAAACGAGGTGTAGATAGGGATAGGAGGCGTAGATAGGGAGAGTCGCCTGGGCGTCCTTGAATGACTGATCAACGAGAAAACGAAAACAAGTTTGATTGATTTCCTTCTGCGCAAGTCCCAATTAGTGTGTGACCTGCTCATTTTAATTGGCATGCAGATCGCTAGATTGCCCTCCCTCCCTTTCTATCTTCACCACCTTTCCTCCATCTTTTTCCTCCCATTTCCCCGCCCTTTTCCTATCCTTCTGTCGCTACCTCCACCCTCGTCTGCCTCCCCCGCCTCCTTTAGGTTCTTTCTTTCTGTTGGCTATGCGGATCTGATTTTCCTTTTGCTTTATATCACTTACTTCCTGTTATGTCACGTTGATTTGATAAGGGCGGCAAATTTGTCAAAGCTGTTTGCCAGCTCACTGATTTCCGCCTGAATCAACACGAAGCCAGCTGTGAGAGAGAGAGAAAGCGCAAGACGGACAGAGAGAGAGAGAGAGAGAGAGAGAGAAAGAGAGTGCGAGAGAGAGAAAAAGAGAATGAGAGTGCGAGAGAGAGAGAGAGAGAGAGCGAGAGAGAGAGAAACAGAGAAAAGGGGAAAAAAGCAAGAGACCCGAAATAAATATTCGATTTTCTCGCTCAGCACATGAGTTTCTCTGGACGATGGCTATTGTGCAGAATTACATTAAGTGTGCAGTAGAGAGAGGCTGAGTGGATGCTGCGTCTGGCTTCCTATCATCAACGTGGCTCATGCTGTGTCCCACGCTGCTACTCTGCGTCCTACTAACTATCTGTGCTTTCCTTTCTTCACCTTCCAGTCTAATTATGTCAGTTGTTATGGGTGGAAGAGTGAAGTGGGTCAACCATACACTGTGGGCCCTATATATATATATGTGGGAGGAAAACAGTTACTAAGAATATACCCCTTGTAGACGTGCATACATACAGTCTAGCAGCCACCCGTTTTAACTCAGAAACATAGATCTATGTTAACATAGTTGTTCTTGTTCTTGTCTTGTAGGAGCGACCACTCTCAAAGTCCCTGCAGAGAGGAGAGGACCCCCATTTCGATCAGGTAACTGTTGTGACACTGATGCTGTTGCTGATAATTATGATATTACAAGTAGCTATTGTAGTTTTTTGTTTTTTGCTTGTAGTTTGTTGTTGTTATTGTATTTTTTGTTGTTGTTTTTGTTGATTATGGTAATTGTGATTGTGATGATGATGATGATGATGATGATGATGATGATGATGATGATGATGATGATGATGATGATGATGATGATGATGATGATGATGATGATGATGATGATGATGATGATGATGGTGATGGTACTGTTACTGGTAAGGATGACACCGATGCTCCTGGTGATGTTCAGTACAGAGAACTAGCAGCCATATGCTGCACATGCTTTGTGCATTAGTGTTTTGCCACGTGTTATGTTAAATGATCCTTCCTGTTTCTTGCATCACCTCTGTGATAATATTTTCTATAATATTTTCTGTGCCACAAAGTTGCATAAAGCAAGTCGTTGCCTATTTTTTTAAATATAAAATATACCTCACCAGTATATCTAGCCTATATTGTTCATGTGTATGAGTATATGGAGTATGTAAGTTGAGAGATTATAAAATGTAGATCCAGGTTGTCTCGGCCATCTTTCTTAGTTGTCAAGTTATATATGAGAGTGCAGGTTACAGGCGTGTGACATTAATACTAATACTAATACTAATATTATTACTAATACAACAACAATAATAATAACAACAACAACAACAACAACAACAACGGTAATAATAATAGCATCGTCATTCTGTGAATTTTAATCCAATAATATATAATATTAATATGAAATTACGATGACATACTGGTCACTGCGTAATTGTTGGTATGTTTGCCGAGTTTATCAGTACATCACTGAATCTTCTGCTCACAGCTTCTGAGCGGGTTGAACTCGGTCGCCGAGCACTGCCTTCCGTCGTTGCTACGCACACTCTTCAGCTGGTATGAGCGACAGTTCGAGGAGGATGGATTCCTGCAGCAGCAGCGGCAGAAGGTTGCCACGGCGATGGCAGCAGCCAGCGCCAAGACCAAAGGGTAAGGTGGAAGAGCGCATGATGCTGGCGTGTAGGTGGACGAGTGGGTGTGCGTGCGTGCGTGCGTGCGTGCGTGCGTGCGTGCGTGCGTGCGTGTGCGCTTGCTGGCGATCATGCGTGTGTGCGTGCGTGCGTGCGTGCGTGCGTGCGTGCGTGTGCGTGGTGGGTGGGGCTGGGGGGTTACGCCGACGGGGTTTGTTACTCCACGGTTGTTTGCATGCGTAGATGATAGTCGTGAGTGGACTTGCCTGGTGGCATTGCTAACAGGAGATCTGACGCCATTTCTCAGCTGCTTTTTCATCTCTGTCTCTCTCTCTCTCTCTCTCTCTCCTTATCACTCTCTTTGTCTTCTCTCTCAGTCGCTCTGTCACTGTCTCTCAGTATGTCTCTCCTCAGCCAACACGCGTGTTGTATGCTCAGCATGTGCGGTTGTGCAGCAGAGCTTGCAGCCGTACATACACAGCCACAGCGTTGCCTGCGCGCACGCACGCACGCACGCACGCACGCACGCAGGCGCGCACGCGTCGCACGCATGCATGCACACACGTGTGTGTCAAGCAGCAGCTAGATTAATGAGGCTAACAACATCAGCTGACGCACACACACACACTGTCCGCACGTGTTAGCTACGCTTTTTCGCACCCCTGGGTTTTTTCTCTGCTCTCCGTCTCGCACCAACGAAGGGGTTTTCCGAAAAAAAACTCCCCACAGAGACTGGGGTTGTTGTCTACTATACGGCGTGCGTGCGTGCGTGCGTGCGTGCGTGCGTGCGTGCGTACGTGCGTGCGTGCGTGCGTGTGTGTGACAAACCCCCGTCGTGATGAGAAGCAGTATTAATGAGGGAGAGAGAGCACGCTGATGCACGAGGCATGCTGATGAGCTGACAATTTGTGACTCAGCCTTTTTCTCCGATTGACATTCTCTTACGTCGGCGGAACAGGACGTGAAAAACTCGTGAGTTGCTGTGTGTGTGTGAGAGAGAGAGAGAGAGAGAGAGAGAGAGAGAGAGAGAGAGAGAGAGAGAGAGAGAGAGAGAGAGAGAGAGAGAGAGAGAGAGAGAGAGAGAGAGAGAGAGGGACTGTAGTCAGTAAACCTTTAACTAATACCGTAAGTAAACAGAATCGCTGAATAGGATCAACAACGACGAATCGATGGCAGCGAGGCTTATTTTACTGAAAATGACATTTGTAGGTTTTACGTTTGGTTTTCATATTAGCAGAAGTTAGTCAAGTGCCCTTCCATCCATCCTCCTCTAACTCCGCTGCTGCCCCAGCATCTGTTCGCTTACTGTACTGGATATAGTTGGTCACAGCTTTCATCATGAGAAAGGCTATGTTAATGAGAGATGATTCAGCGGACAGATTTAGCATGAACAGTCTAGCGTGCAGCGTTGCACAGACTAGTGAAAACCGCGAGAGTTCGTTTGCTGTAAGTGATAACTACAAGATGCGTGACGCAGCACGCTGGAAAATTCATCTCTTCAATTAGAGCGCAGCGCACGCTATCACGTCCGTATCTGCGTTGTTATGACGATGATAATTTATCCCAGCATCCTCGTCGTCACGGAAATAAAAGGATGGCACTGTTTAGCTGCTTTTTTCTCTATATCTACGGATTCACGACGGTAGCTTTCCATTCAGCAAATAACGTGTGCGTGCTCGCGTAATGCAAAAAAGGGGTAAATGGAATTGTACATGCATTGATCTCGTTTGTTGCCTTGTTTCGAAGGCGGAGGGTTGGGAGCGGGTGGATGCTGAAGCATTCAGAGAAGATGCGGTGTGCATTTGTGAGGAGTGGGGAAGGAAACTGAAGCGTGCAGGGATGAGGATCAGTGAGTACTTGTGAGCAGGAGGAAAGGGGCTGTGTTGAAGTGGAGATGGTGGTAGCCTAGCTAGCCCAGTTCCCAGTGGTCTGCGTGGGGTTTCTGCTGCGGGTGATGAATAATGCATCCGCTATATGCCGCCTGCTCTGGAGAGATTCGTCCAAACGTGCACGCACGCTCTGCGTATAAAAGCAATATGTTCGCTAGTTTGAGTTTGTCTGCAGGTTGCCATGGCGCCGTCTGCCCAGCAGAGAAACTGCGCATCGCCGCCATGAATGCTCTATAATTGCTGAAGGGGAAAATGCGTGTGCGTGTTATATATTATATATCTATATATATATATACAGTGTTTATATATAATTTTTCACATCACGGATGCTGAACTGAAAGGTTTCAGCTTCTCTGTAGAACCAAAACACTCCATCTGTGGTGAATTGAATGAATGAATCGATCAATGTGCAGTCAGTGTTCAGTCAATATCCAATCATTGTCTAGTCTATGTCGGGTCAATCTATGTCCAATCGCTTATTGCACAGGAAATGCCAAATCAAAACCCAAGCCAAATCTATTTCTAGTCATTCTGTAATTCTGTATTTTTGTCATCATATAGTTATTTTGTGATCTACTGGAGTGGCTGATATGACTGGAAGACTGAATTGTCACTTCGACTCCATCACCTCTATATATTTAGTTACATTTCTTTAAATTTATCAGTTTTGCCAATAAATTTGTTTAACCAATATGATTCTTTCAAAATGTAATTGTCATAAGTGTAAATAAAGTGAATTGAAATGAATTGAATTGAATTGAATTGAATAGTCAGTGTGCAGTCAATTAAAGTCTAGTTGTGGTCCAGTTAATATCCAGTCAATAACCAACCAATATCAAGCCAGTGTCCAGTCAATTTCTAGGTAATGTCCTTTCAATATTTATTCACTGCCTACCAGACAGTCACTGTCCAGTGTTCAGGATGAGTTGTGACTGATAACATGGTGAAGTAAGAATTTCTGCTTGCATGACAGTAACACCCCCACCTTCACACGTCAGCTGGTGGCATCTCCCTCGCCACCCCTCCATGACTTGCACAATCAACACGCCGATGACTATGCTTTATAACTGACGTGCGACTTGCTTTTATTTTTCGACAGGGAGCCGAGAGTGGAGAAAGATTACCTGATGGAGCGCAGAGACGTGAGTATAATGCCGCCGAGACTACCATCGCGTGAAGGAACGAGCTTCATGTTAAGCTGCAGCCACTACTGCTGCAGAGAAACGCCCACAAAGCATTACAATTGACCTATCCGCGCCTGGCGTGACTGACAGGCAACTCTAACCATTCAGCATTGCGAGATTGGAGATTCTAAAAATATTGCTTGGGGATGAAGTGCCGCAAAGCCGTCATTTCGGCATACACGCGTGAAAAATTTGTACAAATTTTTGTTGATTGACCACAATCTTGCATCAATACCACATCTTACCACAATATCCAAGAGGGTGGTTATCTCGCTGAGACAGAGCGATCAATTAACTCGCATAATTAACTTTCATCATTAATCTCTACCACACCACTACTACTTGCATCCTGCAATAACTACTTCTATGGTATTGCCTTTTACGGTGCCTGCCACGCGTTCTTACCGCGTCATAAATCAACACACCCTCGTTCAAACAGGGCCCCGATACAATCCGCGCGTAGCTTTGTTTGCACTATCCATTTCTTGGTGGCATTGAGACAAGCCGCCTCTGGTTTCACCAGGGCACACACACTGCAGCAGCAGCGACGGCAGTGCCAGCAGTGTTTACTCACCACATTAATGGTCGTGTGGCTGCAGCCAGCGTGTGACGAGGGAGCGAGCGGGCGGGCACAGCCTGTTACCGGACGGCCACCAATTCTTTCCTAACGCGATTTTCCAGCGGAAATATCACACCCGGTCGTACCCGCACGTACGTGCGCGATGTTATGCAGCTGCCACGAGAGGGCACCACGTGAGCGGATTAAGCTACTGTCATGATGAGGTTGCTCACATGTACGTGCGTTGTGATGACAACAAACACGCGTACACATAATATTATGATGATGATGTACCTGCTTAATAGATAGATAGATACATAGATAGACAGACAGACGGACAGTTGGACAGACAGACAGGCAGGCAGGCATGCACACACACCCAGACAGGCAGGCAAGCAGGCAGGCATACGCACGCTTGCACACACACACCCAGACAGGCAGGCATGCAATCAGGCAGAGAGACAGACATGCAGGTGCACAGGTAGATATGAATATGAGGGTGACTGCATACACGTACGTCTGCTTTGCAGCTGGCCGTTGACTTCATCTTCTGCTTGGTGCTGATCGAGGTGTTGAAGATGCTGCCGGTGCATCCCGGTCACGATGAGCTCATCCTACACATAGAGGACATGGCCCTCAAGCACTTCAAATACAAGGATGCGTAAGTATAGATGAGTCCCAGATGCATTAGATGCATTAGTATAGAGGCACATATACGCGACTATATGTGCGTATCACGTATATACTATAGTCAAACCTGAGATGTGTGAGTGTATAGTCAAACCAAATACATGGATGCATAAGCAAATTCCACATTTCATTACTAGTCGAAGCAATTCACAGACGCACGAGTGTATGGGTAAGTGAAATTGCAGGCATGCCGTCATGCACAAGTCGTGGCAAGGCAAATCCCAGATGCACAGTCATGAACTAGTATTGTCACTGCAAATTGCCGGCGGAAGCAGAAAATAGAGTGGCTTACACACTGAGCGCATTAGTAAAAAACCGTAACCGTATCCACTGTGTGTGAATATCAGATACATGATGCCACATTTGTGCCCGAATGCAGGGGAAGGTGGGGGATGTGAAGGCTACTGCACAAGCTATGTACAATGACAGCATTTACGCTTGCTGGCTAGCTCAGCGTTAACGACCCGTCCTCGTAACATTTGATGACGTTGGAGATGATAGGAGTTATCGGATGGAGATGATAGCGTCGTGTGCGACGTCATAAAGCAATGCAGCGAGTAGCTGCAGTAAACTCCACGCACGCCTGCACGCGCACGCACGCACGCACGCACGCACGCACGTCTGCACGTGCACGCACGCCTGCACGCACACACGCACGCCTGCACGCACACACGCGCGCCTGCACGTGCGCATGCACACATGCACGTGTGCACGAGCACACGCACTGATAGGATATCTGTGCCGAGCTCACCATAACAGCTCTATTATGTATTTATTACAACTCGTACCGCTAGTATAAACGCAAGCTGTAGTGTTCGAGGACGTAAGCAAGACCTGTCACTTGGGATGTATTTTTAGATCGTAGCTCACGAAGCTGCACTTGTTTATTGGATGGGAATTCTGAATTGTTTGTGTGTCGTGGCAAGCGAGAAGTGGATAGTTGTGTTATATACTGTGTGTTGATGTGTTGCTAGGTCACAGCTTGGTCCGTATGCCGTCAACCATCATGTTGTTGCTGACCTTTACGCAGAGGTCATCGGCGTGCTAGCACAGTCCAGGTAACGCCCTCGCACACCTGTACATGTCATGTCGTTAACCTGGTGTGATATGTTGTATTCCTGTCAATTGTCACGTGATGTGTCTTTCCTTCTCTTTCTCACTCTCATTCTCCCTCCCCCGATCTTCCCCCTCTCTCACACCCTTTCTTATTAGCTCGCTCTCATCCCCCTTTCTTCCTCTCTCCATCTCTCTTTCTCCCCTTTTCTCCACGCTCCCTTCTGTTCAACCCCATTTCTTATGCGTTCTTCCCCCTCTCTCCTTTTGCTTTGTTATTTTCCCGTTTGTTTGCTTTCATTGAATGTATAAACCATTTGATTACATTGAATTTAGAATATCTGATTAGATTTATGGGTTTGTAATAGCATAATACATGGTTGTGATAAACCTGTTATACTGCGTGAGTGAGTGAGTGAGTGAGTGAGTGAGTGAGTGAGTGAGTGAGAGAGTGAGTGGGTGATTGAGTGAGTGAGTGAGTGAGTGAGTGGGTGATTGAGTGATTGATTGAGTGAGTGAGTGAGTGAGTGAGTGAGTGAGTGAGTGAGTGAGTGAGTGAGTGAGTGAGTGAGTGAGTGAGTGGGTGGGTGGGTGGGTGGGTGGGTGAGTTGGGTAGGTGGGTGGGTGAGTG